>NC_053026.1:551667945-551767930 GCF_003073215.2 Triticum urartu
TGATCACTCCATCAAAGCATGTATTCTGACTCCGAGATGCTTGCTCTAGTCCATAGAAGGATCGCTGGAGCCAACATACCTTTTAGCATCCTTAGGATCGACAAAACCTTTTGTTGTATCAGATACAACTTTTTCTTACGAAAACTGGTAAGAAAACTTGTTTTGACATCCATCTGTCAGATTTCATAATCGAAAAATACAGCTAATGCTAACATGATTCCGACAGACTCAAGCATCGCTACGGTTGAGAAATTCTCATCGTAGTCAACTCCTTGAACTTGTGAAAAGACTCTTTCCCACAAGTCGACCTTCATAGACGGTAACATTACCGCCCACGTCCGTCTTCTTCTTAAAGATCCATTTATCTCAATGGCTTGCTGATCATCGGGCAAGTCCACCAAAGTCCATACTTTGTTCTGATATGTGGATCCTATCTCGGATTTCATGGCTTCTAACCATTTGTCGAAATACGGGCCCACCATCGCTTCTCCATAGCTCGTAGGTTCATGGTTGTCTAACAACATGATATCTAAGACAGGATTACCGTACCACTTAGGAGTAGTACATATCCTTGTCGACCTACGAGGTTCGATAGCAACTTGATCCGAAGCTTCATGATCACTATCATTAACTTCCTATTCAACAGAAGTAGGCGCCATAGAAAACATCTTTCTGTGTTGCATCACTGTCTGGTTGAAGTAAAGGTTAGACAACCTCATCAAGTTCTATCTTCCTCCCACTCAATTCTTTCGAGAGAAACTCCTTCTCGAGAAAGGACCCATTCTTAGCGACAAACAATTTTCCCTCGGATCTGAGATAGAAGGTATACCCTACTGTCACCTTTGGGTATCCTATGAAGATGTGTTTGTCCGCTTTGGGTTCGAGCTTCTCCGGCTGAAGCCTTAAGCATTGCAACCCCAAACATTAAGAAACAACAACTTTGGTTTCTTGCCAAACCAATGTTCATACGACGTCGTCTCAACGGACTTAGATGGTGTCCTATCTAAAGTGAATGCAGTTGTCTCTAACGCATAACCTCAAAATGAAAACGGTAGATTGATAAGAGACATCATAGATCGCACCATATCTCATAGTGTTCGATTATGACGTCTGGACACACCATTACCTTGTGGTGTTCCATGTGGCTTCAACTGTGAAACAATTCCACAATGTCTTAAGTGATTGCCAAACTCATAACTGAGAAAATCCCCTTTTGATCAGATCGTAGGAACATGATCTTATTGTTATGATGATTCTTAACTTCACTATGAGATCGCTTGAACTTTTAAAACGTTTCAGACTTGCGCTTCATTAAGTAGATATACCTATATCTACCCAAATCATCAGTGAAGATGAGAAAATAGCGATATCCACCGCACGCTTCAATTCTCATTGGATCACACGCATCAGCATGCATGATTTCCAACAAGTCACTTGCCCGTTTCATTGTACCTGAAAATGGGGTCTTAGTCATCCTGCCCATGAGGCATGGCTCGCATGTGTCAAGTGATTCAAAATCAAGTGACTCCAAACATCCATCGACATGGAGTTTCTTCATGCATCTTACGCCAATATGACCTAAGCGGCAGTGCCACGAGAAAGTGGTACTATCATTATTAACTCTACATCTTTTGGTGTGAACATGTGTATTACCATGACCGAGATTCAATGAACCATTCACATAGGGTGCATGACCATGAAAGGTATCATTCATGTAAACAGAATAACCATTATTCTCTAATTTAAATGAATAACCGTATTGCAATGAACATGATCTAATCATATTCATGCTCAACGTAGACACCTGATAACATTTATCTAGGTTCAATACTAATCCCGAAGGCAGATGGAGCGTGCGATGTTGATCTCATCAACTTTGGAAACACTTCCAACACACATCATCACCTCGCCCTTAGCCAGTCTCTGTTTAGTCCGTAGCTTTTGCTTCAAGTCACCAATGATAGCAACTGAACCGGTATCCAATACCCAGGTGCTACCAGGAGTACTAGTGAGGTACACATTAATAACACGTATATACTTTGTTGAAGTTGCCAGCCTTCTTATCTACCATGCATTTGGGGTAATTCCGCTACCAGTGACCGTTCCCCTTACAATAGAAGCACTTAGTCTCGGGTTTGGGTTCAACCTTGGGTTCCTTCACTGGAGCGGCAACTGGTTTGCCATCCATGAAGTTTCCCTTCTAGCCCTTGCCCTTCTTGAAACCAGTGGTCTTGTTAAACCATCAACACTTGATGCTCCTTCTTTGATTTCTACCTTTTGCGGTCTTAAGCACAGCGAACAGCTCCGGGATCAACTCCATCCCTTGCATGTCATAGTTCATCACGAAGATTTAGTAGCTTAGTGATAGTGGCTAGAGAACTCTATCAATCACTATCTTATCTGGAAGTTTAACTCCCACTTGATTTAAGTGATTGTAGCACCCAGACATTCTGAGCACATGCTCATTAGCTGAGCTATTCTCCTCCATCTTGTTTGCAAAAGAACTTGTCAGAGGTCTCACACCTCTCAACACGGGCATGAGCCTGAAATCCCAATTTCAGCTCTTGGAACATCTCATATGTTCTATGGTGTTTAAAACGTCATTGGAATCCCGATTCTAAGCCGTAAAGTATGGTGCACTAAACTATCAAATAGTCATCAGGATGTGTCTGTCAGGTGTTCACAACATCCACAGACGATGTTGTAGGGGTTTGCACATCAAGCGGTGCATCAAAGACGTAAGCCTTCTGTGTAGCAGTGAGGACACTCCTCAGACTACGGACCTAGTCCGCATCATTGCTTACAATATCTTTCAACTTAATCTTTCTCTAGGAACGTATTGAAACAGAGAGCTACAACGTGAGCTATTTATCTACAACATATTTGTGAAGACAATTTAGACTATGTTCATGATAATTGGGTTCATCTAATCAAATTATTTAATGAACTCCCACTCAGATAGGCATGCCTCTAGTCATCTAAGTGAAACGACTAGGCCGTGTCCGATCATCACGTGAGACGGACTAGTCATCAACGGTGAACATCTCATGTTGATCGTATCTTCTATACGACTCATGTTCGACCTTTCGGTCTTCCATGTTCCGAGGCCATGTCTGTACATGCTACGCTCGTCAAGTCATACTAAGTGTTTCGCATGTGTTCCGAGGCCATGTCTGTACATGCTAGGCTCGTCAACACCCGTTGTATTTGAACGTTAGAATCTATCACACCCGATCATCACGTGGTATTTCGAAACAACGAACCTTTGCAACGATGTACAGTTAGGGGGAACACTTTTCTTGAAATTTTAGAGAGGGATCATCTTATTTAAGCTACCGTCGTTCTAAGCAAATAAGATGTAAAACATGATAAACATCACATGCAATCAAATAGTGACATGATATGGCCAATATCATTTTGCTCCTTTTGATCTCCATCTTCGGGGCTCCATGATCATCATTGTCACCGGCATGACACCATGATCTCCATCATCGTGTGTTCTTGAAGTTGTCTCGTCATCTATTACTTCTACTACTATGGCTAACGCTTTAGCAATAAAGTAAAGTAATTACATGACATTTATGTTGACACGCAGGTCATAAATAAATAAAGACAACTCCTATGGCTCCTGTCGGTTGTCATACTCATCGACATGCAAGTCGTGATTCCTATTACAAGAACATGATCAATCTCATACATCACATATATCATTCATCACATCCTTTTGGCCATATCACATCACACGCCATATGCTACAAAAACAAGTTAGACATCCTCTAATTGTTGTTGCAAGTTTTTATGTGGCTGCTATAGGTTTCTAGCAAGAACGTTTCTTACCTACGCCAAAACCACAACGTGATATGCCAATCTCTATTTACCCTTCATAAGGACCCTTTTCATCGAATCCGATCCGACTAAAGTGGGAGAGACAGACACCCGCTAGCCACCTTATGCAACTAGTGCATGTCAGTCGGTGGAACCAGTCTCACGTAAGAGTACGTGTAAGGTCGGTCCGGGCCGCTTCATCCCACGATGCCGCCAAATCAAGATAAGACTAGTAACGGCAAGTAAATTGACAATATCGACGCCCACGACTGCTTTGTGTTCTACTCATGCATAGAAACTACACATAGACCTAGCTCATGATGCCACTGTTGGGGATCGTAGAAGAAATTTAAAATTTTCTACGCATCACCAAGATCAATCTATGGAGTAATCTAGCAACGAGGGGAAGGGGAGTGCATCTACATACCCTTGTAGATCTCTAAGCGGAAGCGTTGCAAGAACGCGGATGAAGGAGTCGTACTCGTAGCGATTCAGATCACGGTTGATTCCGATCTAAGCGCCGAACCACGGCGCCTCCGCGTTCAACACACGTGCAGCCCGGTTACGTCTCCCACACCTTGATCCAGCAAGGGGAGAAGGAGAGGTTGGGGAAGACTCCGTCCATCAGCAGCACGACGGCGTGGTGGTGGTGGAGGAGCGCGAAACTCCAGCAGGGCTTCGCCAAGCACTACGAGAGACGAGGAGGGAGAGAGGTAGGGCTGCGCCAAGAGGGAGATGATCTCGTGTCTCCCGCAGCCCCAATACCTCAAGTATATATAGGGGAAGGGGAGGGGCTGTGCCCCCATCTAGGGTTCCCTCCCTAGGGGTGGCGGCTGCCCCAAAAACCCATCTAGGGTGGCGGCCAAGGGGGGAGACCTTGCCCCCAAGGCAAGGGGGCGCCCCCCCTTTAGGGTTCCCCCAAACCCTAGGCGCATGGGCCCTAGGGGGGAGGCGCCCAGCCCACTAAGGGGCTGGTCCCTCTTCACACATGGCCCATAGGGCCCTCCGGCAAGTGGACCCTCCCGGTGGACCCCCAGAACCCCTCGAGTGGCCCCGGTACAATACCGGTAACCCCCCGAATTATTCCGGTGTCCGTATGATGACTTCCATATATAAATCTTTACCTCCGGACCATTTCGGAACTCCTCGTGACGTCCGGGATCTCATCCGGGACTCCAAACAACATTCGGTGACCACGTACATACTTTCCCTATAACCCTAGCGTCATCGAACCTTAAGTGTTGGGGATATTACTGCTGGGCGTAAACCGGCCTATCTGGGCCGGGTCAACTTCATCAGTAGTTCAAGAGTGCTAAAGCCCAAGAAGGCAGATGAGGGCCTAAGGCCCGTAGCTGGTTCAAGACTTGTAGCTGTAAACCGGGATTTGTATATAAACTTGTATTGTAAGTTAGGAATAAGGAGAGACCAACCCGGAATACGAATATCGACCGGTGTTGGGACTCTGTGAACCGACGGGTGTCACCCGTGTATATAAGGGGACGACCCGGCGGCGGTTCAGAGATAGACAACAACTCGAGACATAGGCGAAGCTTGTTTGCTCCCTAGTCATCGAAACCCCATCAATTCCATCACAACTAGACGTAGGCTTTACCTTCATCGAAGGGGCCGAACTAGTATAAACTCTCTTGCGTCCCTGTGTCCGCTTTAACCCCTTCAAGCTAACCCGTCGCGATGGCTCCACGACTAAGTCCTTTCTCTAGGACATCTGCCGTGACAAAACCACGACATTAAGTGTGTAGACCCTATGGGTTCGGGAGTCATGCAGACATGGCCGAGACAACTCTCCGGTCAATAACCAACAGCGGGATTTGGTTACCCTTGTTGGCTCCCACATGCTCCACGATGATCTAATCGGATGAACCACGATGTCAAGGATTCAATCAATCCCGTATACAATTCCCTTTGTCTATCGGTATGATACTTGCCTGAGATTCGATCGTCGGTATCCCGATACCTTGTTCAATCTCGTTACCAGCAAGTCTCTTGACTCGTTCCGTAACACATCATCCCGTGATCAACTCCTTGGTCACATTGTGCACATTATGATGATGTCCTACTGAGTGGGCCCAGAGATACCTCTCCGTTTACACGGAGTGACAAATCCCAGTCTCGATTCGTGCCAACCCAACAGACACTTTCGGAGATACCTGTAGTGAACCTTTATAGCCACCCAGTTACGTTGTGACATTTGGTACACCCAAAGCATTCCTATGGTATCCGGGAGTTGCACAATCTCATGGTCTAAGGAAATGATACTTGACATTAGAAAAGCTTTAGCATACGAACTACACGATCTTTGTGCTAGGCTTAGGATTGAGTCTTGTCCATCACATCATTCTCCTAATGATGTGATCCCGTTATCAACGACATCCAATGTCCATGGTCAGGAAACCGTAACCATCTATTGATCAACGAGCTAGTCAACTAGAGGCTTACTAGGGACATGGTGTTGTCTATGTATCCACACATGTATCTGAGTTTCCTATCAATACAATTCTAGCATGGATAATAAACGATTATCATGAACATTGAAATATAATAATAATAACTAATTTATTATTGCCTCTAGGGCATATTTCCAACACAAGAGCAGGTTGGGGAGGTGACTCTCGGTGCGGTCGACGTTGAGTGCATCTTTAACCTTGAGAACCAAGGACTGTCCGCTTCGGACATTCTGACTGAAGAAGGCGAGGACATCAAGGAGCGGGTGCCGCCACAATTTCTCAGTAAGACATCAGAAAACATAGTGATAGATAATCTCACTGAGGACATAATTAAAAGTAAAGCCAGCGATGACGATTTCATTTGGAAAGTAGTGCTTGTCCTCTTAGGAACAATTATTGCTCCCATGTCGAGCAAGATTGTGCCAAAGCATATTTCAAAGATTAACTGGAATGCCTTCACCATGCGTGTTCTCCTTGATTGCCTTCGCATAGTGAAGAAAGGCAAACACCTCCGCCAATGGCCGAAAGGCAATTTGGCTCTCTTGCTGGTACACATATGAGACCTGTTGCATAATGTCAATTATCATATCATTGCAATTTATGTGATGTATTGTACTAACTCTAAATCCTTATATTTTTTGTAGTACTTGTACTGGGAGAAGGTGCAACCGGTCGAAGGTGAATGCGCCTATAATCCCAACTTGTCCATACAACCTCTTATGAGGAGCTGGACCGAAGGTGCAGCCACTAGGAGAGATCGGTTCGACCATGACAATGGGCGCGGCCGTGGTAATGTCAGGGTAAGTCATTGTGTTCCGTCTTTCTTAAATGTTTTGTAACTTAATAATATTTATTTTTATTCATCACATGTACTTCAATATCGCATGCAGATCGAAAATAATATCACCGAGGAGTATAGGGCTCAGGAGCCCAACATCCCAAATAATGCGCCTACCATGAAGCCAAAAACCAAGCCTGCAAATGGAAACGCAAAGAAGTCGACGACAGCCCCAATGTCGGAAGATTTGATGGAGCTTCTAATGAAGCGGTGCATGGACTTCATACACACCCAGATGAGGCAAATCCCTGATCAAGTTGCTGAGGTGTCACACCCAAACTTTATAGTTTACAGTATGTTTGCTGTTTTAAACCATGCTAGCATTACTAAATTTATATTTCTATTGCAGAGGTTTTTGGAGAAGTTGAACAAATCAGGTGTCATGTACAAGCCAGCTGCTGTCGTGCCATCCGCGGACAATGATGTGGATGAAGAACTGGATTTGTTCGAGAACGGTCCATATGAAAAGAAGGAATTCGTGTACAAGGATGACATAGACTCACGCGGAGAGCCTGTCATTGACATGACGCAGCCTGATGAATTGGTTCCCAACCATAAAACCATACCTGAGGTACTATGTATATATATTTCTGTCTATAATTTTCTCCTTTAATTTATTTACGTGCTGAAATGTTCACACGATTTTGTTTGCCAAACAGAAAACCCCACCGAAGATGAATGGACACAAGGAAGCTTCACCTATTACGCGTAATGATGAATGTGGCGCTACACCCGAAAACCCTTGGGTCATTGGTACTTCTACTCAAGCACCTTCATTGGACATAGACATTTGTCCATCTTCTGTTAGCAAGTCCATGGCTAAGGCGAATGGAAAAAAGGGTGCAACAATCAATAAGGATGAGGAAGTTATGTCCGGTAAGCGCAAGAGGACCGTTCCTAAGAAATTTGAACCCCCCCTACGCACTTGACAAGCCCAGCAGGCGTCCAAACCATGGTCAGAAACCCTCCGGTACTTCGACTGCTACTAGAGGTATCGTAACTAACTTTCTTATTTTGTTATATGCTACAAATGCATATGATCACCATTGTTGACGTTCATATTATTTCATGCAGCTCTGTTTTGTGAAAATCATGAGCCGGAGGTTGTGGCAGATGAGTTGACACCGGAAATAATTGATGCAGCTGCTTCATTTGTCGAGTTAGCTGCTAGCACCGAGAAGAATAAGGGGAAGAAAGTTTACTACAGTGAAGGGCGTGGCATATCTCTGACTTCCGAAAGGATTCGACCGGTACTAACTCATAGATGGCTGTCGGACGATGTAAGTACTATTTGCATGTACTGTTATTAAAATTCTCAATAATATATGTCTCAACTTTCAACATGTAATGCCCTAATATTCTATGAAGGTAATTGATGCTTATATGGGACATTTGGAGCTGCGCGTTGGTCATGATCGTTACCTCTGTCCAGCGTGGAGGTCCAAATTCCTTGTAGATCGTGCTATCGCACGAGACGATCCATTGCCGTCGAGCTGCAACATATCGTTTCTGTTAGTGGCAGAATTTCACCTCATATTTTCGAGATGTTTTCCATAAGACCACAACAAGCTTACTCGTTTCGTTGTTGTTAATCCAACAACTCCGTTCTAGCATTTATTGTAAGCATGCTCTCTCAAGATCTTGTTCCCCTCCGTCCATTCCATTCCATTCTTCTATTTCTTTCTTCATGAAGGCGCTACATGTTGTTTCGTCAAGGAATTATTCCTTCTCGAAGTGTTCATCGAGATTCTTTTCAAAGGAGCTCAAGCATTCTTCATCCGCATTCCGGAGTGCAATTCTTTCATTCGTATCATTGGAGGTGGTATTATGTCATTCTTGATAATTTGATTTCATGTTTCATGATTCACATGTTGTCAAAAATGAGATATTTTAAATCCATCAATCGCGTCATTGGAGTTACCTTGCGTTATATTTCACCTTAAGCCTTCCCTAAGGATTGTCACTATCTATGGTGCTTATAAATGACCCAAGTTCTTCTTCTATCCTCCCGGTGAGATAAGTTCCTCGTCTCCTTGTTCTTATCAATCCAATCTTTTTCCGGGAGTGGCAGGTTGTCACCTCATAATTTTGAGATGTTCTCCATAGGACCACTACAAGCGTGTTCTTTTTGTTGTTGGTTTTACAACAACTCCGTTATAACCTTCTTGGAAAGGTGCTTTTCAAACTCATTTGTGGCAGACGTTGTCATTTTCTTCTCAATTCTTTCATTTCCAATGATCCAACTTCTATTCTTTCGTTCTAGAGGCATTGTGATGTTGCTCTCTTCAACCCATCTTCTTCTTTTGTCAGGATCGTGTTCTTTCCTTGGTTTATCCAATTAACCAGAGTGTTTGCAACTTTGTTCATCTTCTTTCAATTTGCTTAACCTTCTCAAGGTTCTTTGGTTTCACTCATTGGTCTAAGAAGCAACTTAGTTTTACCTTTTTTCCCTCCTCTTCCGTTTCCCTCTGGTGCCACTCTAGATCTCGGGACGAGATCCTCTCGTAGTGGTGGAGTGTTGCGACGCCCCAAGACCGGAGTTTCAGATACCTTCCAAGGTTTTCGGGTTTCGCCGTGTGTTTCAATTGTGCCTGCCCTTTTATTTTTGCATTGCATCATGTCACCATGCCATCTTCTCATAAATCTTTTGCAACTCAACTAAATAAATTGCAATGGATCTTCGGTCCATTTAAATCGAGGGAACTCACATGGTGATTTCTTTATATAACATATCCTCCCAATATTTTAGGGAGCTATTTTAAGTATTCCATTTTCGGAATCACCCATAACACTCATGAAAAATATTTTTCCATATCTATTCCTCTTCAAGTTTGACCTTCAAACCTTACCAATATTTCTCATCTCTTTTATCGAGGCTCCTCTAAAGTCTCAGCCCATTTAGAGTCCTTTCGAATGGGTTTCAAAATTCAAACATGTTGAATTAAATTCAACATGTGCAAATCTATTGTCCTCCAAAAATCCTCTTGCCATTTTATTTAAATTCCTCACATTTTTGTGAGTCCAGAAAGAGTAAGAGAGAGAGAGAGCTTAGACAGCAGGCCTCTCTAGGCCAATCCCTCCCCACCGGCCGGCCTATTGGACCTCCTCCCGGCTGGGCCTCCCGCGCTGGCCCATCTGGCCAAGGGCTCCCGAACCCTAGCGCTCCCTCCTAACCCTAGGCCCGAGAGACCCCCATCCCGATCGATCCCCTCCTCTCCTGCGTTTCCTCCTCACGCCGCCAGAACGCCATCTCTCGCTCGACCCCAACACCAGCGCCGCCACCCCTCGTCCTTCCCGATCCCCTCGTCCTCCCTGTTCGCCTCCTCCGTGGACTGCGCCGGCCACTGGAGCCGTTGCCGGCTGCTCCATTCCCCGCCTTCCCTCTCTTCGTCAACTGCCAGGAGCGCCGCCGCCTCTCTTCGTCGCCACCAACAGGAGCTCCATGGTCTCCCCGCGTCCCCGCCATGGCACCACCACGAAGCTCCCAGCGCCGCCGCCCCATGGAACCTTCTCCGCCAGGAGCTTCTTCACCTGCAGCTGCGTCCCTCCGCAGCGCCCCCGTCTCGCTCGCAGGCCCTCTACTCTCCTGCACTATCCCCGACGCCGGCAAGCTCCGCCGCTGCACCTCGTCGCCGGAGTCCCGCTTCTCTGCCTCCCCTACTTCGCCGAGCGTCATCGCCTTGCTGCAGCCGTCGTCTCGATCCAGCGGGATCGAGCATGATGACGAGGACCAGCGCCATCCCCACGATGCCCCTGTGCGTCATGGCCGCCTCCCTCCTTGCACCCGTGCTGCCCTGCCCTCCTCGCCGCTCCGTTGTGTTCGGGAGGTTAGGACCGCCGTGGATGAGCCGCTGCCTTTCCTGTCGCTGCCTTTTCCTGTCGTTGCGAACACAGGGACACAAGACCGCTTCTATGGCTTCCTGTCGACAAGTACCCCTTCGGTTCTTCAAGCCCGGCAAGTACCTGGACGCCCGATGCCTAGAACGCCTACCGTCGACCCCGTGGACGTCAAGTACCTCTACGAACCGTGTACGACTACCGTCGCCGAGGGCTGTTGAGTGAACAACAACTGTCGCTGTGAATCCGGCAAGACCTCTGAGATCGACTTCGTGGACCGACAAGTACTTTGACGACCGTTGTTCGCCAAGTACCCCTTCGGATCGCTAAGTTCGACTACCGATGACATGTACCACTACCATCGCTCTAAGATCCGAACAGCTACGACGACATGAACATATGTGGAACGTTTACGATTACACGATGAACCACCAAGGCCGGCTACAACCCTTGTACCACTACCATCGCCAAGTACCACGACGACCGAAGCATAGCACCTCTACGTTTGCCATGTACATCGACCATCACCGAAGACCCGTGCAGCACTAACGCCAAGTTCCCCTACCGTCCCCTCGGAAACATCAAATGCGTCAAGTCTTTTTCCGAGACGCGTACCACTACTTACTCTACAGTCGCGAGAACACCTACTTCCACTACGTCCCATCGAACCCGAACCGTCTCGTTTGCACACTTCGAAGGTATAACCGCCGGAACGACGTCCGTGAACGAATGCATGTGTGATGTATGAGTTGCTCGTGCTTGCTCCGTGCTTGAATTGTTTGTGCACGTTGCCCCTCTTTTGCCTTGTCACCATCGTCGACTCATGGGACACCCGGTATCCGGGAGTGCCCCACCATCTTTTGCACGCATCCGCACACTTCTCCTTTGCATTGGTATCTCAATCGAGTTACCGGAATCGGAACGTTGCCGTGGCACCGTTTTCGTTATCGTTGCCGTGGCACCCCTTTTCTTTCCACCACGATGACAAATGCTTCATAATGCTCTTGTCAACTTTTATTAAATAATTGCATAAACTTGTTCTTGTCATCCGCATCATGATAACAACAACTAAAATGTTTAAATTGTTGTTCCTTTAAATTGATAAATGCATATGGGGATTACCGGATTTGTTGTTTGTTATATCCGGCCCCATTTAAATTGGTTAGATGGTATAGTTTTCGTTTTGCTTCACCTCTTACCATGTTAAGAACATTTAATATTGTTGGGTACCTAACCGAGATTGAACTAAATAATTGATGTGGTGTTCCGTCAATATGCAACGGAGTTGCATATTGAGCTCCACTTAATTTGTAGTATTGTTTGTGCACTTTGCCATGACATGCCTCATTAAATCGGACATGCATCATACTTGTTTGCGCATCGTGCCATGATTATGTGATGGTTGTTTACTATGTGGTTTGCTTCTTTCCGGTGTTGCTTCTTCGGGTAGTTCCGATAACGTCGCGTTTGTGAGGATTCATTCGACTTCGTCCATTTATCTTCTTCATGGTCTCGTTCTTCTTCCTTGCGGGATCTCAGGCAAGATGAACATACCCTCGAAATCACTTCTATCTTTGCTTGCTAGTTGCTCGCTCTTTTGCTATGCCTATGCTGCGATACCTACCACTTGCTTATCATGCCTCCCATATTGTTAAGCCAAGCCTCTAACCCACCTTGTCCTAGCAAACCGTTGTTTGGCTATGTTACCGCTTTGCTCAGCCCCTCTTATAGCGTTGTTAGTTGCAGGTGAAGATTGGAGTTTGTTCCTTGTTGGAACATGGATATTTTGTTGGGATATCACAATATCTCTTATTTAATTTAATGCATCTATATACTTGGTAAAGGATGGAAGGCTCGGCCTTATGCCTGGTGTTTTGTTCCACTCTTGCCGCCCTAGTTTCCGTCATATCAGTGTTATGTTCCCGGATTTTGCGTTCCTTACACGGTTGGGTCATAATGGGAACCCCTTGACAGTTCGCCTTAAATAGAACTCCTCCAGCAATGCCCAACATTGGTTTTACCATTTGCCACCTAGCCTTTTTTTCCTTGGGTCGGCCGGCTCAAGGGTCATCTTTATTTTAACCCCCCGGGCCAGTGCTCCTCTGAGTGTTGGTCCACCTTGTCACCCGCCGGTGGCCACCAGGGGCAACTCTGGACTGGCCTACTGGAAGTTTGGACAATCTGAGTGTGCCCTGAGAATGAGATATGTGCAGCTCCTATCGGGATTTGTCGGCACATTCGGGCGGTGTTGCTGGACTTGTTTTACCATTGTCGAGGATGTCTTGTAACCGGGATGCCGAGACTGATCGAATTGTCTTGGGAGAAGGAATATCCTTCGTTGATCGTGAGAGCTTGTGATGGGCTAAGTTGGGACACCCCTGCAGGGATTTGATCTTTTGAAAGCCGTGCCCGCGGTTATGAGCAGATGGGAATTTGTTAATGTCCGGTTGTAGAAAACCTGAAGTTGACCTTAATTAAAATACATCTACCGCATGTGTTACCGTGATGGTCTCTTCTTGGCGGGGTTCAGGAAGTGAACACGGTGTTGGAGTAATGCTTGACGTAGGTTGTTCTAGGATCACTTCTTGATCATAGTTGTTCGACCGTGCTTTTGCCTTCTCTTCTCGCTCTCATTTGCGTATGTTAGTCACCAAATATGCTAGTCACTTGCTGCAGCTCCACCTCATACCTTTTACCCCACCTATAAGCTTAAATAGTCTTGATCGCGAGGGTGTGAGATTGTTGAGTCCCCGTGACTCACAGATACTTCCAAAACCAGTTTGCAGGTGCCGATGATATCGTGCAAGTGACGCAACCGAGCTCAAGGAGGAGCTCAATGAAGATTGTGTTCGTTATGTTGTTCCGTGTCCAGTTGATCAGTAGTGGAGCCCAGTTGGGACGATCGGGGATCTGTGTAGCATTTGGGTTAGTCTTCTTTCATTTTGGTTCCGTAGTCGGACCTTGAGTGTATTTGGATGATGTATTGTTTTATTCATGTATTGTGTGAAGTGGCGATTGTAAGCCATCTATGTATCTTTTTCCCTTATATATTACATGGGGTGTGTGAAGATTACCTCACTTGCGACATTGCTTTCAATGCGGTTATGCCTCTAAGTCGTGCTTCGACACGTGGGAGATATAGCCGCATCGAGGGCGTTACAAGTGCCCTGTCCAAAGCTGGAGCAGTTAATAGAGTCACGAAAGAGTATACTGTGCGTGATAAGGTACGTTATGTTTGTAATTCTTCACTACAGGGCATTTCATCAAGTATTTCGTTTGATCCACAATGGTTTTTTGCACTGTAGACGTATATCGCGTTGAATATCGACAATGCCCACTGGATGACCGTGGTCATGCACTTGATCAAGCAAGAATTCCAAGTTCTCGATTCGCTCTATCCTCTGGACCTGACAGAAAAGACTGTGAAAGCACTGGTAATATAACCAACATTTGTACCATTGGTCTTACATGTTGTTTATGATTATTCTTTAACACTATCCTCTTTATAGCGAATGGCTATAGCACACGATATGCACCAAGCAAATCTTATTACACTAGGGAAATATCCGGACATAAGTAAGTGGCCTATCAAGGAGTATGACATGCCCCAGCAAGAGGATGGGTGAGTTAATAGGACATCATGCACATTCAAACTACAACACACATGTTTTTATTGCTCGCCGCTAATGGTTGCATATGTACCAGGAACTATTGTGGCCTTTTTGTCACAGAATGTCTAGAACATTGGGACGGGGACCGAATGACCCGCGATTTTTCACAGGTATGTTGTTATTTACGTTTGTACATCCGCTACTATGGTAGTGTAGCAACTTCGGTTCATGTAACCTTTACGTCATTTTTTGCAGGCCACCGTTGACGCAAGGGGAAGACGTTTCGTCGCGGAGTTGATTTTGTCACCTTCGAACACGATGGAGTGTGTGAAGAACAAAATTCGTGAAAATCGCAAGGAAAAGGCGCGCATGAAGAATTCATGCGGCATGCAAGATTGAAGTTTTAGTGGTTTGGATTTACTCCGGTCGAAGGTTTCGACGACATTATTATCTTAGGGGTTCTATCATTTTTATGTAATAAACAAGGCATCTCGAATATTGTGACACATACATGTGTATGTGTCTGTCAGACAATTCGCTCGTATCAGACAATTCGGTCATACAATTCGCTCACAGAAGACAATTTGGTCGCACCAATAAAGTTTTGGCTTCACTTATCAATTGTTCTTGCTTAATATTATTCTCGTTCTCCAATTTTTTATAATTGTATTTTTCACGGCTTCACTTATCAAGTGTTCTTGCTTAATATTTTCTTGTTCTCCAATTTTTTATAATAGTCTATTTTTCTCTTCAACTGCTCTCGTAAGTTTCATATTAAAATTTTCACAATCTTTACTTTTTAAAAACTCTACCAAGCTTAGCCTTCTGCCTTAGCTATCTGTATGTCATCATCTTGCATAATCTCCTGGTAATTCCCCCTCATCACATGATTATGAAAAGTAGTCATGGTAGATAAGTAAATATATCGAGCCAAAATGTAATGTAATATTACACTGATCAAAATTAATCATGTCAGCTCGTTGGCTCTATCGCGTGTTATCAGGCATCATGATTTTCTATTTTGTTTTACAAACCCGTAGATTTTTTATTATATGTATAATTAACTTTTTCTGTACTCACCATGATGCCAGGCACGGCCCATATAACCACGTGAGGGGCCCCACAGGCGGGCTATCGTGCCGGCAGCGCTACACCAGCCCCTTTTGCCAGGTTCACATCTATCTTTCCCCTTTTCTCGTTTCCCTTTCCAAATCCCTAGCCCTCTCTCTCCATTTGCGCCTCCAAATCTCGACGGCAAAAGCATGACTGCGAGCTGGGCGTCGGGCGGCGGCGACTGCGGCGAGAAGAGCGGTGGCGACCGCAAGTTAGGTCGAACCATGGGTCCTGCAAGCAGGTGGGGCGGATTCAGTGGCACAGGAGGCAGCGGCGGCGGATCGTGTGGAACAGGGGACGGGGTTTTCGTGGGTGGCGGCGGGCCGGGAGAACCCACAGCCAGGGTTTCTTCAGTGCTACACTTTGGTGGCAAAAAGGTAAGATATTTACTGTTGTTCTTTACATCCCAGCATTATCACCCACAATTCATCACCTGTGGCCATGACAAGCTCCATCTATGTGGTCATCAGGAAACTCCTGGTGGCCGTGTCTGCATAGATGTAGACATTTTTGGCAGCGCACTCGGGGGATGTGTGTTTGAGGTTAGTCTACTGAGCATGATCTTCAAACTAGTACTGCTATTGCGGTCAAGCTGCAAAACAGTTCAGTATTTAACGGTTGCAGTGACAAGTTCAGTTATAAAATGACTTGAATTGCTCATGATTTATTTAGGATGATATCACTTCTGAGTATGTTGAATGGGTTGATGGGGAGTGTGATAGCAAAGCAAAGGCAGTCATTAAGTATCTTGCCATGAAGAACAAGAAACTGGAGACTAAGATTACAGAATATGAAGCTGAAATTAAAAGGAATGAGAAAGAAAAGAGGGCAATGGTTAAGATGCACAAGGAAATATTGCTCTATAGGGATAGGATTTTAGGATTTGGAGGTCTTCTGTATCTTGGCATGCTTGCCATTATGATTGTTGTCATAGTTAGCAAGTAGATTGTTCATAAAGTTATTGACATCATTGTAATTGACATGATGAAATGCTGGTGAATTATTTGCTATTCAGTTTATGGGCAAAGTGTAACAGAGATTGCAACATAAATAACATGGGGTCATCATGATTGGTAGACAATGCACTTTTGGCATGTTCTATATTTGGCAAACAATGCACTTTTGGCATGTTCTATATTTGGCAGACAATGCACTTTTGGCATGTTCTATATTTGGTAAGTGATGCACACGGGCACATCACCTAGCAACACTACTGATTTATGCAGCAGCCTAGTTCATTGTGTTGTTGCAACATAGGAGCAACATGTAGCAGCACCTACACCTTTGATGCAACACTGAAGCAAAGCAACAGTACATATTCAAAATTCTGTAATATAACTGAACTTGACACTTAGGGTGAGCAGTAGATATTCAGTTTTTCAGCCATAAAGAACCCGACCAAACCGTACCGATTGCATAACTTATATGCTTACATATAAAAGCATACCTAACCAATAGCAAACCCAAAATAATGTTAACTTATATGCTGAAACATATAACAACATAACTAACTTAAGATAAGTAGCAAATTCCTCCACCTTCAGCAACTGTGCCCATCTTCACTTCTTCAGACATTTGAGGCGGGGTGAGCGGCGCACCACACACGGAGAAGCCTTCTTCTTGACCGCCATCCTGTTCGACAGCCGCGCCACCTGATCCTGAGCCACCTCCTCTTCTTCCACCTTCACTATGTCAGGGAAGAGGGGTAGGAGCTCGACGTCGATGGGCATTGTCTTGCCACCCTCGACGGTGACTGGCGTTACCATCTACATGACGTCCTCCTCGCCCTCCTCATGGTCATCAGGGATGACCAGTACCTCCTCCACGTCGTCCTCCATGACGTCAGAGCCCAACGGCAGGACTGGCTTCGGCACATGGCGGACTTGGTAGTCCGGGCTGACGGGCGCAGGGAGAGCGAGCTCGACGTCGACGCGCTCCGCCCTCGACGCGACGCGTGTTGGATCTGGCCGCAGCGTCATGGTGGTGGAGCGGTACATCCACCACCTTGCACGCTGAACAGGGGAGTCTCTGAGCGTGGCCTCTCGCATTGCCCACACGAGGAGGAGAGCTGGCGGGACGCCGCGACCGTAGGGGAAGGCGCGCTTCTTCTCGGCGTCAGTGAGGACTTTGACGAGGCCACACGCGTGGTTGACCAACATCTCCATGCTGGGGAACCAGCCGCACACCTCCGTCAACTGCGCGCGCCACCCCTCGTCATCGCCGACGAGCTCCACCATCGCTCTCTGCCAGCCGAGGCTTCTCTCCATGGAGGCGGCTGCAGTGGTCGCCGACGAGGGTTTTCTCGATCTACTGTAGGTGGGGATAAGAGGGGAGTTCGAACCGGCGCCCATGGGAGGTGGGTGAGTGCGTGGTGGGTAGGAGAGTGCTACAATTACTTATTTAATGGCATTTAGGACGTGGCGAGGGGAAATGTAAAATATTCTTTCTACCTCCCGCCCTGGTCATAACACAGTAAAGAATTTTTTTGATTTTTGTTTTGAGGGAAACATCTTACTTTATTTAAAGAAAGTCTGGGATCTCGTCTGCTAATACACTAAGGATACAATCAGGGGGCGAAAGCCTCCAAACTAAAGAAACAGAATCCCCTACAACTACCTTAGCATGAGCCGCCCAATTAACACAGTAAATAATTGAAGCAAGTGTTCTACTCTTCTGCCTTCTCCACTTTTCTGCACATGATAAAAGACAAGGTAAGTTAATGAATGATAAAATTTTAATATTCCACAATGCATACAAACACTTACTTCTGATTTAGTTTGCATTTCTTGCTACGTCTAGTGTGTCCTAGCAATTTGCAAGCGCCGCACCGGGTTTTCAACTCATCAAAAGAGAGTGGTCTACCATTTTTCGAGACAGGGCGGCTCTCATCTACCTTTGTTGCACCTTTGCTTGACACTTTCATAGGATCTTTAACCGCAATCATGTTGCCTTCACCATCGTCCACATATTCAACTGCACACTTACTGATGTCATTTGTTTGCTTGATCAAAGTTTCCTGCAGCAGATCATACTCATGACTCTTAGCTATCACAACCTTCAAACTCTCCTGTAACTGATCCCACAAAGCAGGGTGTTTGCATGCCGCATGCATTGCTTCTGACGCTAACACACTGACCTGGCTGTATTTCATTCTTTCCCCGGCCCCAGTCCAACCAAATCCCAACAGGTCGCTTGTGCGCCTTGCGGGCAGTCCCAACCTTGCTTCTTTCGTGAATCGAACAAGAACTAAACACTTTGGTATTTCAGATATGTTCAAGTGCTTCAGTACATGGAATATGAGCTTGCAAGGTAGACTGTCGGTGTCAAAACCGGCGGATCTCGGGTAGGGGGTCCCGAACTGTGCGTCTAGGCGGATGGTAACAGGAGGCAGGGGACACAATGTTTTACCTAGGTTCGGGCCCTCTTGATGGAGGTAAAACCCTACGTCCTGCTTGATTAATATTGATGATATGGGTAGTACAAGAGTAGATCTACCGCGAGATCAGAGAGGCTAAACCCTAGAAGCTAGCCTATGGTATGATTGTTGTTCCTACGGACTAAAATCCTCCGGTTTATATAGACACCAGAGAGGGCTTGGGTTACACAAAATCGGTTACAATGGTAGGAGATCTACATATCCGTATCGCCAAGCTTGCCTTCCACGCCAAGGAAAGTCCCTTCCGGACACGGGACGAAGTCTTCAATCTTGTATCTTCATAGTCTAGGAGTCCAGCCGAAGGTATAGTCCGGCTATCCGGACACCCCCTAATCCAGGACTCCCTCAGTAGCCCCTGAACCAGGCTTCAATGACGACGAGTCCGGCGCGCAGATTGTCTTCGGCATTGCAAGGCAGGTTCCTCCTCCAAGTACTTCATAGAAGATTTTGAACACAAAGGTAGTGTCCGGCTCTGCAAAATAAGTTTCCACATATTGCCATAGAGAGAATAATATTTACACAAATCTAATCTGCTGACGTATTCCGTAGCGTGACATCACACCACGGCCAAGTCTTTATTCGAATCATTTTACTGTCCCACCTCAGCGCGTTTAGCGAGGCGGTTTCCTTGGCGCGTCTTGTCAAAGCAGAGATCGTGTCCCCTTATTCCAGGATTCTAATCAATACAGGCGTGGGTAATCCAACCATGCCATTGATTATGGCGCTTGGGAGATAAGCGAGTTTTACCAGCCTGGTGGGGATGCATAGTCGCATCCGCCCATATAAGGGGATAAGGATCCACCTTTTCATCCATGCCTTATTCCTCCTTTGCCTATCCATTTCCGCGCACTCGAGCTCCAGCGCCCAAGTCCGCACACCCCACCTCAACCTTCTCCAGCCATGTCCGGAGCGGGAGGCAAGTGGATGGTCTCCTCCGTCACGGAGGGACACATCAAAAAACTAAGGAAGGCCGGATACTTGTCTAACGACATTGCGCACCGGCTTCCCGAAGGGGGCAGCTCATCCCCACCCCTAGGCCCCATGAGAGGGTGGTGTTCCTCCCCCATTTCCTCCGCGGACTGGGCTTCCCTCTCCACCCATTTGTCCGAGGGCTCATGTTCTACCATGGCCTGGATTTCCACGATATGGCCCCAAACTTTGTCCTCAACATCTCGGCGTTTATCGTCGTGTGCGAGGCTTTCTTATGCATCCGCCCCCATTTCGGCCTATGGCTCAAGACTTTCAATGTCAAGCCGAAGGTGGTGCGCGGCACCCAGGCAGAGTGCGGAGGCGCCATGGTGGGAAAGATGCTCAACGTCCTATGGCTCGAGGGCTCCTTCGTGGAGACCCTAAAGGGGTGGCAATCAGGGTGGTTTTACATCACCGAGCCGCGCGACCCTGAATGGGTCGCAGCCCCCGAGTTCCGATCCGGACCCCTACGCGGCTCACCTCCTGGAAAGAGACGGGCCTGTCGTGGGGTAAAAAAGGAGAGCTGACCGGACTCCAAACATGCGTCCAAACCCTCGTGGATAAGAAGCTCAAACTTGTCAACGTAGTCCAGGTTATGCTCATCCGCCGGATCCTTCCGTGTCAACAACGAGCTTTCAACCTGTGGGAGTTCGACCCGACGCGGCACCGGACTCTGAGCAGGCTCTTCGACACGACATACGAAGATGACTGGAAGGTGCTTTTCAAGGGCGCCGAGGCCCCCGCATCCGCTACCGAGGATCGCGGATTTAGCATGCAGCGTCACGCTCGTGCGGTAAGCTGTTTTTACCTTTTACAGGGTATTAGTTTTTCATAGTTTGACTCCATGCAGGATCTAAGCTCCCTTACCTTTGACAGGATTGGCAGGAGACGTCCGGACAGATCAACTGTCCGGCTCCTTTGCCTGAAGGCCCAGCGGACGCTCGCTTGGCGAAGCTGCTGGTTTCGGCACCCTATGTGGTGCCGGAGAAGAAGGCCAAGAAGAAGGCCATGGGGACTCGAAAGAGTGCCCGGCGCCAGGAGGTGTCGGATTCATCATCCAACGACTCCAAGACGCACTCCTCCCATGAAGACGAGGAGGAGGAAGAAGAGACCTCTCCCCCTCCAGCGGGAGGAGGGAAGAAAAGGAAGGCCGCCCCAACTGGGGAGGCCGAAGGGTCCAAGAAGGGGAAGACCCTTCCTCCGGACTACTTCTCCAACGCTGACGACGGCGAAGAGGAGTGGCCGCACAGGGCCAAGCCCCTGGCGAGATCGTAAGTATTCGGACACCAGAGCAATTCATAGTGTTCCTTTCTTGCACAGCTCCTCCTTACGCCGAATATGACTATGCAGTCCACCCAAGGTCGGGCTCGACGAGTCGTCGAGTGGCTCCCTGGATTCGTCGGACGTGAATTCACTTCCGCCCGCTACCTCCCCCCACCCTACGGACGACGCCGAGGTGCTGTCCCAACAGGTTCCAAGCCATGAGGAGGTGGTCCTGGAGGCGCCGCAAGGCGACCTCCCGGACTCCAGGCACAAAGGGGATAAAACCCCCAAGGGCCCCGAGTCCGGCCTTGAGCCGGACACCGCGCCAGAACCTTCAACGGTTCCGGACTCCGGTAGGCAGCCTCCTTCCAAGAGGATCAAGCCTACCGAGCCGGTGACCTCCGTCCAACCGGAGGCACCGGACAATTTGCTGGAGGTGCTTAAAGGCGCCTCCATCGACGAGGAGCACCGCACTATTATGAGTGCGGTGATCCAGAAGGTTCAGTCCGCCAAGAGCGGACTGACTGAAGCCTGTGCCAGCCTTCTAACAGGCTTTGAGGTAAGTAAAGAATATGTAAAAATATTACCGCATAGACAGTAGCCCCTGATGCTCTGTTCGGCGTTCGGAAAGAAAAGCCGAATAGAGGATCTAATAACATTCGCAGGAGTCTAACATAATCAAGTCAATATGCGTATGCAGGCTTCGTTGCTGGCCTCCGCCGCACTGACTGCGGAGGTGGATACGCTGAAGCAAAACCTCGCGCGGTCCAAGAACGAGCTCGGCCATGCCAAGAGGCAACTCGAGGAGAAGGAAGGTAAGTAATACCTTGCGCAAGTATATAGAGAAGATGTGGTTGCAAAAAATGACAAAATCAACGTGCTATTATAGGGGCCACGACCGAGGTGGCAACCCTTAAGAAAGCGTTGTCTGAGGCCGAAAACAGAGCGGCCGCGGAGCGCACAGAGAGAGGGAAGCAGGAGGTGCGGGTGGAGGAGGTGCAGAAAGAGCTCCAGGCTCTCGTGAAAAAACACGAGAGTTTGGAGCTTGACTCAAAGACGCAAGCGTCCGAGCTTGCGGCAACCCTCGAAAGCGCGAAGTCTGCCAAGGCCGAAGCCCAGAAAGCCCTCCAAGAAATTGAAGCAATGAAGAAGATAGCAGCGGGTAAGGCATTCATTATGCAAAGCAAGCATGTGAAAGTGAATTACTTGTTACTTACCTAAGTCCGGAGCTCTCCAGGAGCATTCGCAGATTTGCCCCATAGTGCGTCTGATGCCGTCGCCTACTACCGATCCGAGGATGGGAGCTCAACGGAGAAGGTGTTCTGGTCTCAGTATGCTGAGGCCGGACACCTGGTGCCTTTGAGCGACCAGCTGAAGCAAATGGTCGAGCTCCACAAGGTGGTCGAACAGGCCATAAAGGGCCACGTAGTTCGGCTTTGGCCTGGAGAGGCTCTGCCTGGGAGCTACTTCGGGCTGGTGAGGTGGCTGGTGGATGCCTGTCCACGGCTTGAAGTAATCAAGCGCTCCATCTGCATCGAAGGTGCCCGTGCTAAATTGCACTGGGGCAAGATGGATGTGGAGAAGCTGGTGAAGGATGGGCCGCCGCCGGGCAAGGAGCATCGCGTCCCGGAAGCGTATTATGAGGGCGTCCTGAAGGGTGCCCACCTTATAGTGGATGAATGCTCCAAAGATGTAATTTTTGAGTAAACTCGCATTTGTGATCATGTACGCTAAAAACTTATTCATATGCGCTAAGCAACGCTTTTGAATTTAAAATATTACCTTCTGTGCGGCCGTTTATCAAATTTGAGAGATGGCGAGTCGTCGGCTTCTGCCCCCATGCCACGAGTGCCGGGGTGTTCGGGATAAACATGAGCGCTCTTTTTCCCATTCTTGGGTCTTTCGAGGGAGGCGCTCAACATAATGAACAAGGCAATCAGACTATAATGCTTGAACACTCTCACTTAGCCATAGAATTCTATAATTTTAAATTTTGATGAAGCCCCTAGTGTTCGGAAGACCGAGTTCGGGGCGCTATCCATGCCTAGGCCGGACAAAGCCGACTCCTCGCTCTAAGCGGCATAAGTCTTTAGGGACTCGAAAACCTCTCGAACAGCGACCAGCTCTCGCCTCATCATGACGGTCAATTTTAGCTTTCTCTACTGAGGTGCTGAGCCCAGCTCAACGGGGCACAATCGCAGTAGTTCTCCTAGTGCTACCTTAGCCGATATAACGGAACGTAAGGTACCAAAACATAGGAGCTGGGCAAACCCAACTATTGACCCAAGACATGATTCGGAGCCGATGCATATAATGCTATAAGTTCGGGGTGCCGCACTTGTGAAAGTGTTCGGACTTCTCACACCATATTGTGGGGTACTTAAGCCCCTGGCGTATTGGCCGTACCAAAGTGTACGGGTGCAACATGTCATTAATGAACATATATTTGTAAAAAAGAGTAATGCAATAATAGATGGAAGCTATGCATTGTTTATTTAAAAAAGCTGCGATCAAAGCAGAACGATACAAATAGTGCAATAAGCAAAAGATGGGACTATTTAACATGTCCTTTCCAGGGGCGAGCTCCGGAATGTTATGTGAAACAGGTATACTGCTCGTTATAGAGACCACCTTAGAGTTCCATAGTGTGGCGTAGCTTTCTGCTTCCCTGGTTGTATCATTTGTGCGACAATTGTACTGCCGGACAAGCCTTCCGAAGAATGGAGTCCTGAAAATAAGAGAAAATTAAAAAATCGGCAGCCCCTAGTGCGGTTTAAGCCGCGTTTCGGGTGTGCCATGATGGTGCCCCTCCCCCTATGCCCATGGTATTTCCAGAGTGTAGTTATGTACGCGCAACACTGGTTTCACAAGTTCGCGAGGGCTGGGGTTGGGGCCGCATTGCTACGCTTGCTCAGAACGTGCCAGGCGGTCTTGTTGTAGGTTACTCCGGGCGCGCTTGACGGTGTCCAGACGTTTAATGGCCGGACTGGAGAATTGCCTTGAGAGGCTGCTTTGTACTTCCGCTACAATAGCCGCCGTATGCTCCTCCGTTCGGAGAGAGCGTTCGGTGTTTCTATTGACCGTGATGACTCCTCGAGGGCCTGGCATCTTGAGCTTGAGGTATGCATAGTGCGGCACCGCATTGAACTTGGAAAATGCGGTTCGCTCGAGCAGTGCGTGATAGCCACTGCGGAACGGGACTATGTCGAAGATTAACTCCTCGCTTCGGAAATTATCCGGAGATCCGAAGACCACTTCAAGTGTAACTGAGCCTGTACAGTTGGCCTCTACACCTGGTATGACGCCTTTAAAGGTCGTTTTAGTGGGTTTAATCCTCGAGGGATCGACGCCCATTTTCCGCACTGTATCCTGGTAAAGCAGGTTCAGGCTGCTGCCGCCGTCCATAAGGGCTCTAGTGAGGTGAAATCCGTCAATAATTGGGTCTAGAACCAATGCGGTGAATCCGCCATGACAGATGCTAGTGGGGTGGTCCCTTCGATCAAAAGTGATCAGGCAGGAAGACCATGGGTTGAACTTTGGGCGACTGGTTCCATCGCGTATACGTCCCTTAGCGCACGCTTCCACTCCCTCTTGGGGACGTGGGTTGCGTATATCATGTTCACCATCCGCACTTGTGGGGGAAAACCTTTCTGTCCACTGTTGTTCATTGGCCGGGGCTCCTCCTCGTCATCGCTATGCAGCCCCTTGTCTTGCTTTCGGCATTTAACTTGCCTGCTTGTTTGAACACCCAACAATCCCTGTTGGTGTGATTGGCTGGTTTTTTGGGGGTGCCATGTATCTGGCATGAGCGGTCGAGTATTCGGTCCAAACTGGACGGGCCCGGAGTATTTCTTTTGAATGGCTTTTTCCGCTGACCGGGTTTAGAGCCTCTGAATCCGGCATTAACTGACGTATCCTCAGCATTGTCGCTGTTAATGTGGCGCTTTTGCTTGTTGCGATGCGACCTGCCACTGTTGTCCTTGGTATCCGAATTACCAGGGCTCTTGGTCATGTTATTGCTGCGAGCTAGCCAGTTGTCTTCTCCCGCGCAAAAGCGGGTCATAAGTGTCGTGAGGGCTGCCATAGATTTCAGCTTTTCCTGTCCTAGGTGCCGTGCAAGCCACTCGTCGCGGATGTTATGCTTGAAGGCTGCTAGGGCCTCTGCGTCCGGCAGTCGACGATTTGATTTTTCTTGGTTAGGAACCGTGTCCAGAATTGTCTAGCCGACTCCTCTGGCTGCTGAATTATGTGGCTAAGGTCATCGGCGTCTGGTGGTCGCACATGAGTGCCCTGGAAATTGTCGAGGAATGCGGTTTCCAGGTCCTCCCAACAACCAATTGATTCTGCTGGCAAGCTGTTAAGACAATACCGAGCTGGTCCTTTAAGCTTGAGTGGGAGGTATTTGATGGCGTGTAGGTCATCACCGCGGGCCATGTGGATATGAAGGAGATAGTCCTCGATCCATACCGCAGGATCTGTTGTGCCATCGTATGATTCGATGTTCACGGGTTTGAAACCCTCGGGGATTTGATGATCCATTACTTCATCTGTGAAGCATAGTGGGTGTGCGGTGCCTCTGTATTGGGCTATATCACGACGCAGCTCAAACGAGCTTTGTCTACTGTGTTCGGCCCGGCCGGATTTACTGTATCCAGAGTGATGATTACCGTCTCGTGCCATGGGAAGCCCACGCGATCCGTAGATCGATCTTTTTTGCCTTGCCTTGTCCTCCAATATATCTCGCAGGTCTGGCACATTTTCTCGTGCCTTGGTATTTTTTAAGCGGTGCCGGGGTGCGGCTTGAGTGGAGGGCCAGGAGGCCTCTCTGTCGCGGCCACGGGGTGGACGGTCGGCCGCATCATGCGCTGGTGATGTAGGTTTAGGTGCTTCCTCCTCTAATTGGGGTAGCAACATGCGCTTTGGGTAGCTCTTGGAGGGGCGTTCGAGTTCATACTCTTCGGCCGCAAGGACTTCAGTCCATCTGTCGGCTAGCAAATCTTGATCAGCTCTAAGCTGTTGCTATTTTTTCTTGAGGCTGCTCGCCGTGGCCATAAGCCTGCGTTTGAAACGCTCTTATTCGACGGGATCCTCCGGCACGACAAATTCGTCGTCGTCGAGGCTTGCCTCGTCTTCGGAGGGAGGCATATAATTATCGTCCTCGACCTCTCTGTGTGCCGCTCTCTCATGAGGGCTGGCTTCTCCATCCTCCTGTGCTGAATCTTGCTGGAGGTGGTTGTCTTCGGCACTGTCCGGGGTGTTATTATCTCCCGTGCCGGAATCACCGTTTTTTGCTTTGGCGGGATTTAGAGCGGCGCCGCTGACGCCGGCGCTTAGGCTGCTTCTTGGAGGGGTCATCCTCCGCTGTTCCATCGACATTGCCTTCTTTTGGGGTGTCCACCATGTATATATCATACGACGAGGTGGCTTTCCAGTGCCCTATAGGCGCTGGTTCTTGATCGTCTCCTGCATCGGCGTCCATACCGTCGATGTCTTCGGAGTCGAAGTCGAGCATGTCGGTTAAATTATCGACAGTGTCTACGAAGTGGGTGGTGGGTGGGCTTTGAATTTCTTCATCATCCGCATCCCAACCTTGCTGACCATAGTCCGGCCAGCGCTTTCCTGATAAAGAGAGTGCTGAAAGATGTCCGCGACGGTGAACTCCATGATCGGCGCCCAATCGGGTTCGATCGGTAGGGGCGTGGAGGGCTCGGAGTCTGGAGAGGAGTCCGGCTCCTTGGAGTCACGGGCTTCGCAGAGAATTGGGCTGGTGTTCGGCTCGATCGCCGTAGAGATTGCAGCCCCCGAGGCGGTGTCCAACCACCCATCCTCGATTGGCACAGTTGGCTCCGAATTAAGGGTCGGGGCTGATGCGGGTGCGGCCTCCAGGGCACTGTTTGGCAGCAGAGCTAGATCATGCCCATCGTGACAGTGTGGCGCGCTCGGCTGCTGCTCGAATCCGTCGAAGATCAAGTCTCCGCGGAGGTCGGCCGTGTAGCTAAAACTTCCAAATCTGACCTGATGGCCAGGGGCGTAGCTTTTGATCTGCTCCAGATGGCCAAGCGAATTGGCCTGCGATGTAAAGCCGCCAAATATGAAGATCTGTCTGGGGAGAAAGGTCTCACCCTGGATCGCATCGCTGTTAATGATCGGAGAAGCCATCGGGCCTAAAAGTGACGACACAGAGGAACTCTCAATGAAACCACCAATGTCGGAATCATTCTTCTGCAATTGCACCTTATAGTTTCTGCGGAATTTTCTGGTGTATACTCCACCCAAAAACGGCGCTTCCGGTTATTCTTCCAGGCCACGATGTACTGTTGTGATCTATCTCCTAGCTTAATTTCTAGAATCTCCATACCGCCAATTTTTCTAAGATCATGTTGCAACATATAGAAGTTTTCTGGAGTGAAGACGTGAGAAGCAACTATCTCAAGTTCCCTCGAGCTAGTAACTGGCACCGGTAAACTCTGTGAGGCCGTGCAGTCATCTCGTGCCTCGTTTTCATGGATACGCACAACGGCATTCTCATAGTGCAAAATCATATCCACCAGGGTCATTTCACCGTCTAGGTGGAGGTGAAGGCATGAGTTCAGGATTTCACTCCGCTGGTTGCTTTTCATGCCAAGCCGAAACCCCTCTGTCAGATAAGCCGCGGCCCACAGTCTCCTCTTCTTATACATCCGTCTCAACCATGTTACAGTTTTTTCCGACTGCCATCTTTTGGAAAATGTGTGCCATCTCTCCTCAAACGTGGCCGTGGACATGCTGTAATACAGAAGAGTTCGGAACTCCTTCAAGGACTTGTGACCGAGGTGAATCTTCATATTTTTCTCTATGTGCCACGTACATATACGGTGCCACACGTCTGACAAGACTTCACGAATTGCCTTGATCATCACAGCGTCGGCGTCTGTGATAACACTCTTAGGCATCTTTTGACACATGGACCTCAAAAAAGTCTGCAGAAGCCACATGTATGTCTCCTCGGTCTCGTCCGAAACTATGGCACAACCAAAAATAGTGGTCTTCCGGTGATTGTTAAGACCAACAATATGTATGAATGGCATACCATAGCGGTTCATCTTGTACGTGCTGTCAAATACAAGCACGTCGCCGAAGTCCTCATAGTCATGACGAGACTGGGAGTCGCACCAGAACATCCTATTCAAATGTCCTTCCTTATCTAGCTTGTACTCGAAAAATAAGTTAGGATCCCTCTGTTTCCTACTGGCCATGATGCCTATGGCTGTGGCAGCATCACCTTTTGAAAGCAGCTTCCTCTTCTGCTTGGCGCAAAGGTTGTATATTTCACGCCTAGTAAAACCAACACCACTGTACCATACATGTTTGCTGATGAAGCAATCCATCATGTCGTGAATTCTAATCCCTGCAGCTCCCATGGACATTATCTCATGCTTCTGGTACTCTTTGATTTTTCTGTGGGACCAAAGAAAAGGTACCTCGTCTGGTCCTGCCAACATATGGCTATGCTTGTCCTCAAAATTTTCAACATACCAAACCCCACGCTTTTGGTCAAGCTTGACGGTCAGGTGCGCTTTGCAAAAGCAGCGTGTCTCGGCTCTGAGCCTACGGCTGTGTCCTTCCTCGGTTAGCAACTTGCTATCACATTTCCCTTGTCTGGAACAAACAAACCACCTATAACGCATATGACGTGACTCCATTTTGCTATACCTGACCTTATTCTTTCTAATGCTGAAACCATTATCTCTAGCATAGCTGTTGTAGAAATCATACGCAGCATCGTGAGACATAAAGGTCATTTCTATTATCTGCATGAACATATCCCTCTTATCATCTGCACTGGCAGTATCTTGGACATTCTTTGCCCCATCATCTTGTGTCACCTACACAATCAAACCACAGCCATGAAAATAGTTTTCTATGGTTTAAAATTACTTACTTCCATAGAACATTGATTACACACATACCTCACTCACGATGACTGATACGTCCATTTTGCATCATGCTTTTATATCGATATTCATTGCATTATGGGTTGTTATTTCACATTATGTCACAATACTTATGGCTATTCTCTATTATTTTACAAGGTTTACATAAGGAGGGAGAATGTCGGCAGCTAGAATTCTGGGCTGGAAAAGGAGCAAATATTAGAGACCTATTCTGCACAACTCCAAAAGTCCTGAAACTCCACGGAATACCTTATAATAAATAATGAAAAATCCTCGCCAAAGATGAAGACCAGGGGCCACACCCTTCCCACGAGGGTGGGGGCGCCCCCCTAGGGCGCGCCCCTACCTCGTGGGCCCCCTGGTGGCTCTCCGATGACCATCTTCTCCTATATGAAGTCTTTCGTCGAGAAAAAAATATATAAGAAGCAATCTTTTGGGACGAAACTCCGCCTCCATGAGGCGGAACCTTGGCGGATCCAATCTAGAGCTCCGGCAGAGCTGTTCCGCCGGGGAAACTTCCCTCCCGGAGGGGGAAATCATCGCCATCGTCATCACCAATGCTCCTCTCAATGGGAGAGGGTAATCAACATCTTCATCAGCACCATCTCATCTCAAAACCCTAGTTCATCTCTTGTATCCAATTCTTGTCTCCAAGTCCGGGATTGGTGCTAGTAGGTTGCTAGTAGTGTTAATTACTCCTGTAGTTGATGCTAGTTGGTTTAATTGGTGGAAGATCATATGTTCAGATCCTTTATGCATATTATTCCCCCTCTAATTATGAACATGAATATGCTTTGTGAGTAGTTATGTTTGTTCCTGAGGACAAGGGAGAAGTCTTGCTATTAGTAGTCATGTGAATTTGGTATTCATTCGATATTTTGATGAGATGTATGTTGTCTAGCCTCTAGTGGTGTTATGTGAATGTCGACTACATAACACTTCACCATTATTTGGGCCTAGAGGAAGGGATTGGGAAGTAATAAGTAGATGATGGGTTGCTAGAGTGACAGAAGTTTAAACCCTAGTTTATGCGTTGCTTCGTAAGGGGGTGATTTGGATCCATATGTTTCATGCTATGGTTAGGTTTACCTTAATACTTTTGTTGTAGTTGCGGATGCTTGCAATAGAGGTTAATCATAAGTGGGATGCTTGTTCAAATAAGAACAGCACCCAAGCACCGGTCCACCCACATCTCAAATTATCAAAGTACCGAACGCGAATCATATGAACGTGATGAAAACTAGCTTGACGATATTCCCATGTGTCCTCGGGAGCGCTTTTCCTCATATAAGAGTTTGTCCAGGCTTGTCCTTTGCTACAAAAAGGATTGGGCCACCTTGCTGCACTTTATTTACTTTTGTTACTTGTTGCTTGTTACAAATTATCTTATCACAAAACTATCTGTTACCACTTATTTCAGTACTTGCAGAGAATACCTTGCTGAAAATCGCTTATCATTTCCTTCTGCTCCTCGTTGGGTTTGACACTCTTACTTATCAAAAGGACTACGATAGGTCCCCTATACTTGTGGGTCATCAAGACTCTTTTCTGGCGCCATTCCCGGGGAGTGAAGCGCCTTTGGTAGGTGGAATTTGGCAAGGAAAAATTTATATAGTGTGCTGAAATTTACTGTCACTTGTTACTATGGAAAGTAATCCTCTGAGGGGCTTGTTCGGGGTATCTTCACCCCGACCAGTAGAGCAAAGATTTGCTCCTCAACCTATTGAACCTATTGAAGATGAATATGAAAATGAAATTCCTTATGAGTATCCTTCGGGTATGATAGAAAAGCTGCTAGCTAATCCTTTTACAGGAGATGGAACAAAGCATCCTGATGAACACCAAATATATATGGATGAAGTTTGTGGATTATTTAAGCTTGCAGGTATACCCGATGATGTTGCTAAGAAGAAGGTCTTCCCTTTATCTTTGAAGGGAGACACATTGATATGGTATAGGCTATGTGATGATACGAGATCATGGAACTATAGAAGATTGAAATTGGAATTTCATCAAAAGTATTACCCTATGCATCTTGTTCATCGTGATCGCAATTATATATATAATTTTTGGCCTCGCGAAGGAGAAAGCATCGCTCAAGCTTGGGGGAGGCTTAAATAAATATTATATTCATGCCCCAATCATGAGCTCCCAAGAGAAACAATTCTTCAAAAAATTATGCTCGGCTTTGTGAAAATAATCGCACCATGCTCGATACTTCTTGTGTTGGCTCTTTTATGATGAAGACTATTGGATTTAGATGGGATTTATTGGATAGAATTAAACGCAACACTGAAGATTGGGATCTCGACAAAGGTAAGGAGTCAGGTATGACACCTAAGTTTGATTGTGTTAAATCTTTTATGGATACCGATATTTTCCGTAAGTTTAGCACTAAATATGGACTTGATTCTGAGATAGTAGCTTCTTTTTGTGAATCTTTTGCTACTTATGTTGATCTCCCTAAGGAGAAGTGGTTTAAATATCATCCTCCCATAGAAGTAAAAGTAGCTGCACCTATTAAAGTTGAAGAAAAGACTGTCACTTATAATGATCCTATTGTTCCTACTTGTTATGTTGAGAAACCACCTTTCCCTATTAGGATAAAGGATCATGCTAAAGCTTCAACTATGGTTTGTAAAAGCAATATTAAAACATATACACCTCCTAAGCAAGTTAAAGTAGAACCTAATATTGCTATTGTTAAAGATCTCTTGTCTGATAATATTGATGGGCATGTTATTCAGTTCTGCGGTGAAACTGAGAGAATTGCTAAATCTTGTGCTAAAGATAAACATAGACCTGTGGTAGGCGTGCCTGTTATTTCTGTTAAAATAGGAGAACATTGTTATCATGTCTTATGTGATATGGGTGCTAGTGCTAGTGTTATACCTTATGACTTGTATAAAGAAATCAAGCATGAAATTGCACCTGCTGAGTTAGAGGATATTGATGTCACAATTAAACTTGCTAATAGCGATACTATTTCAGCAGTGGGAATTGTTAGAGATGCTGAAGTCTTGTGCAGGAAAACTAAATATCCTGCTGATTTTCTTGTTCTTAGTTCTCCACAAGATAGCTTTTGTCCCATTATATTTGGTAGACCCTTCTTGAACACTGTTAATGCTAAGATAGACTGCGAAAAGAATGTTGTTACTATTGGCTTGGACGATATGACTCATGAATTTAATTTCTCTAAATTTAGTAAACAACACCGTGAAGAAGAATTGCCTAGTAAGGATGAAATTATTGGTCTTGCTTCTATTGTCGTACCTCCTAGTGATCCTTTAGAACAATATTTGCTGGACCATGAGAATGGTATGTTTATGAATGAAAGAAGGGAAATAGATGAAGTATTCTTTAAACAGGAACCTATTCTCAAACACAATTTGCCTGTTGAAATCCTAGGGGATCCCCCTCCACCTAAGGGTGATCCCGTGTTTGAGCTTAAACTGTTGCCTGATAATCTTAAATATGCTTATCTTGATGAAAAGAAGATATATCCTGTTATTATTAGTGCTAACCTTTCAGAGCATGAAGAAGAAAGATTATTGAAAACTCTAAAGAAGCACCGTGCTGCTATTGGATATACTCTTGATGATCTTAAGGGCATTAGTCCCACTCTATGTCAACATAAAATAAATTTGGAAGCAGATGCCAAACCAGTTCGTGATCCTCAACGACATCTGAATCCTAAAATGAAAGAAGTGGTAAGAAAAGAAATACTAAATCTTCTGGAGGCATGCATAATTTATCCCGTTGCTGATAGTCAGTGGGTAAGTCCTGTTCATTGTGTCCCTAAGAAGGGAGGTATTACTGTTGTTCCTAATGATAAAGATGAATTGATCCACAAAGAATTATTACAGGTTATAGGATGGTAATTGATTTCCGCAAATTAAATAAGGCTACTAAGAAAGATCATTACCCCTTACCTTTTATCGATCAAATGCTAGAAAGATTGTGCAAACATACACATTACTGCTTTCTAGATGGTTATTCTGGTTTCTCTCAAATACATGTGTCGGCTAAAGATCAATCGAAGACTACTTTTACATGCCCTTTTGGTACTTTTGCTTATAGACGTATGCCTTTTGGTTTATGTAATGCACCTGCTACCTTTTAAAGATGCATGATGGCTATATTCTCTGACTTTTGTGAAAAGATTTGTGAGGTTTTCATGGACGACTTTTCCGTCTATGGATCTTCTTTTGATGATTGCTTGAGCAATCTTGATCGAGTTTTGCAGAGATGTGAAGAAACTAATCTTGTCTTGAATTGGGAAAAGTGCCACTTTATGGTTAATGAGGGTATTGTCTTGGGGAATAAAGTTTCTCAAAGAGGTATTGAAGTTGATAAAGCCAAGGTTGATGCTATAGAAAAGATGCCATGTCCCAACGACATCAAAGGTATAAGAAGTTTCCTTGGTCACGCCGGATTTTATAGGAGGTTCATTAAGGACTTCTGAAAAATTTCTCGGCCTCTGACTAATTTATTACAAAAAGATATACCATTTGTCTTTGATGATGATTGTGTAGAAGCATTTGAAATACTTAAGAAAGCATTAGTCTATGCACCTATTGTTCAGCCACCTGATTGGAATTTACCCTTTGAAATTATGTGTGATGCTAGCGATTATGCTGTAGGTGTTGTTCTAGGGCAAAGAGTTGATAAGAAATTAAATGTTATCCATTATGTTAGTAAGACTCTAGACAATGCTCAAAGAAATTATGCTACTACTGAAAAAGAACTTTTAGCAGTTGTATTTGCTTGTGATAAGTTCAGACCTTATATTGTTGATTCTAAAGTAACTATCCACACTGATCATGCTGCTATTAAATATCTTATGGAGAAGAAATATGCTAAACCTAGACTTATTAGATGGGTTCTCTTATTACAAGAATTTGATTTGCATATTCTTCATAGAAAAGGAGCTGAGAACCCCGTTGCAGACAACTTATCTAGGTTAGAGAATGTTCTTGATGACCCACTACCTATTGATGATAGCTTTCCTGATGAACAATTAAATGTCATAAGTACTTCTCGTAGTGCTCCTTGGTATGCTGATTATGCTAATTACATAGTTGCTAAATTTATACCACCTAGCTTCACATACCAACAAAAGAAAAAGTTCTTCTATGATTTGAGACATTACTTTTGGGATGACCCACATCTTTATAAAGAAGGAGTAGATGGTGTTATTAGACGTTGTGTACCTGAGCATGAACAGGAACATATCCTACGCAAGTGCCACTCCGAAACTTATGGAGGACACCATGCGGGAGATAGAACTGCACATAGGTATTGCAATCCGGTTTTTATTGGCCTACTCTCTTCAAGGATTCCCGTAAGTTTGTCTTATCTTGTGATGAATGTCAAAGAATTGGTAATATTAGTAGACCTCAAGAAATGCCTATGAATTATTCACTTGTTATTGAACCGTTTGATGTTTGGGGCTTTGATTATATGGGACATTTTCCTGCCTCTAATGGATATACACATATTTTAGTTGCTGTTGATTACGTTACTAAGTGGGTAGAAGCTATTCCAACTAGTAGTGCTGATCATAACACTTCTATTAAAATGCTTAAAGAAGTTATTTTTCCGAGGTTTTGAGTCCCTAGATATTTAATGACTGATGGAGGTTCACATTTTATTCATGGAGCTTTCCGTGAAATGCTTGCTAAATATGACGTCAATCATAGAACTGCATCTCCGTATCACCCACAGTCTAGTGGTCAAGTAGAATTGAGTAATAGAGAACTCAAATTAATTTTGCAAAAGACTGTCAATAGGTCTAGAAAGAATTGGTCCAAGAAACTTGATGATGCATTATGGGCCTATAGAACTGCATATAAAAATCCTATGGGTATGTCTCCGTATAAAATGGTATATGGAAAAGCATGTCACTTACCTCTCGAACTAGAACATAAGGCATATTGGGCTATTAAAGAGATCAACTATGATTTCAAACTTGCCGGTGAAAAGAGGTTATTTGATATTAGCTCACTTGATGAATGGAGAACCCAAGCTTATGAAAATGCCAAGTTGTTTAAAGAAAAGGTTAAAAGATGGCATGACAAAAGGATACAAAAGCGTGAGTTTAATGTAGGTGATTATGTATTGCTATAAAACTCTCGTTTAAGATTTTTTGCAGGAAAACTTCTCTCTAAATGGGAAGACCCCTATGTTATCGAGGAGGTCTATCATTCCGGTGCCATAAAAATCAACAACTTCGAAGGCACAAATCCGAAGGTGGTAAACGGTCAAAGAATAAAACATTATATCTCAGGTAATCCCATAAATGTTGAGACCAATATTATTGAAACCGTAACCTCAGAGGAATACATAAGGGACACTTTCCATAACGTTTCAGACTCCGAAAAGGAATTGGTATGTGGTACGATAAGTAAAGCGACTCCAAAACAAGTTTTGAGGCAATATTTCTCCGTTTTGGAATATTTAGAAAAATAGAAAATTAAGTAGCAGTCCGGGAAGGACATGAGGGACCCACGAGGGTGGAGGGTGTGCCCTACCCCCCTGGGCGCGCCCCTACCTCGTGAGCACCTCGTGTGCCTTCCGGACTCTGTTTTCTTGCACGATACATATTTTGGTCGGTAAAAATTCACTATATAATCTCCCGGGGGTTTTCACTCCCGTATCACGCAAAAATCTCCTGTCTTTGTTTCGAGCTGTTTTCTGTCAGGGTTGTCAAGGCCAGGCACTATGTTGTCTCCCTCCTCCTCCAACCATGAGGGCAACGATGCTTGGCTAATGAAGATAGAGCTGAAGAGAGAAGAACCTATGGAGATCAACAAGGATGAAGGGATCAAGAAGGCCGTGGAGGACCAAGTTCCAGCAACAGAAGACACCCTTCATCTGGATCATAATCTTGTTACCCCTACAGAAATCGAAGCTTTCAAGATGATTGAGTTGGCTCGTATACAAAATAAGTATCTCACACGTGAAAATATTTTGTTGAAGGAGCATATCATCGCACTCAAGGGCATTATCCGCAAGTTAGAAGACCTCCTACGCTCGATGTGTGACTATCCGTCATCAACAACTCCACCTTCTTCACCAACAAAGGAGACATAATCACCTGGGTATGGGCACTCCCCTTGGCAACTGCCAAGCTTGGGGGAGGTGCCCCGGTATCGTATCACCATCACCTTTATCTTTACCGTTTTTCTTAGTTTGGTCCTTTTGGTAATATCTTGATCTAGTAGAATCAAAGTTCTTAGTATGATCTAGTTGTGAGTTTTGCTTTATTATCCTTCTATGTAATCGAGTCCGTGAGCTATATAATAAAGATTAGTGTTGAGTCAAGGGCTTGATTATTTTTGCCATGATCCCAAGTGAATAAAGGAAAAGAGAAAGAAATAAAAAGAAACAAAGAGATCATCTGAGTCTTATGGAGAGTAATGAGCTCACATAGAAAGAGTATGATGAATAAAAGTTATTGAGGGTTGCCAAACATAGTTTTGGTCATCGTTGCAATTAATAGGAAGTAATAAAGAAAGAGAGGTCTTCACATATAAATATACTATCTTGGACATCTTCTATGATTGTAAGCACTCATTAAAATATGACATGCTAAAGAGTTGACATTGGACAAGGAAGACAACATAATGGGTTATGTTTGCTTACATCTGAGATAAATTATATCGTCTTGGATCCTCCAACATGTTGAGCTTGCCTTTCTCCCTCATGCTATCCAAATTCATTGCACCAAGTAGAGATACTACTTGTGCTTCCAAATACCCTTAAACCAGTTTTGCCATGAGAGTCCACCATACCTACCCGTGGATTGAGTAAGATCCATCAAGTAAGTTGTCATCGGTGCAAGCAATAAAAATATTGCTCTCTAAATATGTATGATTGATTGGTGTGGAGGAAATAAGCTTTATACGATCGTGTGATATGGAAGTAATAAAAGCGACAGACTGCATAATAAAGGTCCATATCACAAGTGGAAATATAAAGTGATGTTCTTTCACATTAGGATTTTGTGCATCCAACCATAAAAGCGCATGACAACCTCTGCTTCCCTCTGCGAAGGGCCTATCTTTTACTTTTATCTCCTTTTCTACAAAAGAGTCATGGTGATCTTCACCCTTCCTTTTTACATTTTACCCTTTGGCAAGCACAATATGTTGGAAAGATCCCGGTATATATGGCTAATTGGATGTGGGTTTTCATGAACTATTACTGTTGACATTACCCTTGAGGTAAAACATTGGGAGGCCAAACTATAAGCCCCTATCTTTCTCTGTGTCCGATTAAAACTCCATACCCATAAGTATTGCGTGAGTGTCAGCAATTGTGAAAGACTATATGATAGTTGAGTATGTGGACTTGCTGAAAAGCTCTTATACATTGACTCTTTCCTAGGTTATGATAAATTGCAATTGCCTCAATGACTGAGATTATAGTTTGTTAGTTTTCAATGAAGTTTACGATTCATACTTGATATTGTGATTGAATTATTACTCTAGCATAAGATATCATATGACAAGAATTATATAAGTTGATGTTCTAAGAATGATCATGATGCCCTCATGTCCGTATTTTATTTTTATCGACGCCTTCATCTCTAAACATGTGGACATATTTTTCGATTTCGGCTTTTCGCTTGAGGACAAGCGAGGTCTAAGCTTGGGGGAGTTGATACGTCCATTTTGCATCATGCTTTTATATCGATATTTATTGCATTATGGGCTGTTATTTCACATTATGTCACAATACTTATGGCTATTATCTATTATTTTACAAGGTTTACATAAGGAGGGAGAATGCCGGCAGCTGGAATTCTGGGCTGGAAAAGGAGCAAATATTAGAGACCTATTCTGCACAACTCCAAAAGTCCTGAAACTCCATGGAATACCTAATAATAAATAATGAAAAATCCTCGCCAAAGATGAAGACCAGGGGGCCCACACCCTTCCCACGAGGGTGGGGGCGCCCTGTTGGGGAACGTTGCAGAAAACAAAAAATTTCCTACGGTTTCACCAAGATCCATCTACGAGTTCATCTAGCAACGAGTGATCGGATTGCATCTACATACCTTTGTAGATCACGTGCGGAAGCGTTCAAAGAACGGGGATGAGGAAGTCGTACTCGACGTGATCCAAATCACCGGAGATCCTAGCGCCGAACGGACGGCACCTCCGCGTTCAACACACGTACGGTCAGCGTGACATCTCCTCCTTCTTGATCCAGCAAGGGGGAAGGAGAGGTTGAGGAAGATGGCTCCAGCAATAGCACGACGGCGTGGTGGTGGTGGAGCAGCAGTACTCTGGCAGGGCTTCGCCAAGCTCGTGACGGAGGAGGAGATGTGTTGGGGAAGGGAGGGGCTGGGCCTTGGATGTCCTTTGCAGCCCTCCCCTCACCCCTCTATTTATAGGGGAAGGGGGAAGGGGGCCGACCCCCTCTAGATGAGATCTAGAGGGGGGGCGGCGGCCAAGGGGAGGGGGGCTTGCCCCCCAAGCAAGGGGGCGCCCCCCTTAGGGTTTCCCCCAACCCTAGGCGCATGGGCCCTAGGGGGAGTGGCGCCCCAGCCCACTTTGGGCTGGATCCCTTCCTCATACAGCCCATAAGGCCCTCCGGGAGAGGTGGCCCCTCTCGGTGGACCCCCGGAACCCCTCCGGTGGCCCCGGTACAATACCGATATGCCCCCGAACCTTTCCGGTGACCGTATGACAACTTCCCATATATAATTCTTTACCTCCGGATTATTCCGGAACTCCTCGTGACGTCCAGGATCTCATCTGGGACTCCAAACAACTTTCGGATTACTGCATACTCATATCTATACAACCCTAGCGTCACCGAACCTTAAGTGTGTAGACCCTACGGGTTCGGGAGACAAGCAGACATGACCGAGATGACTCTTTGGTCAATAACCAACAGCGGGATCTGGATACCCATGTTGGCTCCCACATGCTCCTCGATGATCTCATCGGATGAACCACGATGTCGAGGACCTAATCAATCCCGTACTCAATTGCCTTTGTCAATCGGTACGTTACTTGCCCGAGACTCGATCGTCGGTATCCCAATACCTTGTTCAGTCTCGTTACCGGCAAGTCACTTTACTCGTACCGTAATGCATGATCCCGTGATCAACCACTTGATCACATTGAGCTCATTATGATGGTGCATTACCGAGTGGGCCCAGAGATACCTCTCTGTCATACGGAGTGACAAATCCCAGTCTCGATTCGTGCCAACCCAACAGACACTTTCGGAGATACCTGTAATGTACCTTTATGGTCACCCAGTTACGTTGTGACGTTTGGCACACCCAAGGCACTCCTACGGTATCCGGGAGTTGCACAATCTCATGGTCTAAGGAAATGATACTTGACATCCAGAAAAGCTACAGCAAACGAACTACATGATCTTTGTGCTATGCTTAGGTTTGGGTCTTGTCCATCACATCATTCTCCTAATGATGTGATCCCGTTATCAATGACATCCCCATGTCCATAGGCAGGAAACCATGACTATCTGTTGATCAACGAGCTAGTCAACTAGAGGCTCACTAGGGACACATTATGGTCTATGTATTCACACATGTATTACGATTTCCGGACAATACAATTATAGCATGAATAATAGACAATTATCATGAACAAGGAAATATAATAATCATTTTATTATTGCCTCTAGGGCATATTTCCAATAGTCTCCCACTTGCACTAGAGTCAATCATCTAGTTACATTGTGATGAATCGAACACCCATGGAATTCTGGTGTTGATCATGTTTTGCTCTAGGGAGTCAACGGATCTGCTACATTCAGGTCCGTATGTACTTTACAAATCTCTATGTCTCCATTTTGAACACTTTCACGAATGGAGTTGAAGCGACGATTGATATGCCTGGTCTTCCTGTGAAACCTGGGCTCCTTGGCAAGGGCAATAGCTCCAGTGTTGTCACAGAAGAGAGTCATCGGGCCCGACGCATTGGGTATGACTCCTAGGTCGGTAATGAACTCCTTCACCCAGACTGCTTCGTGTGCTGCCTCCGAGGCTGCCATGTACTCCGCTTCACATGTAGATCCTGCCACAACGCTTTGCCTGCAACTGCACCAGCTTACTACCCCACCATTCAAAATATACACATATCCGGTTTGTGACTTAGAGTCATCCAGATCTGTGTCGAAGCTAGCATCGACGTAACCCTTTACGACAAGCTCTTCGTCACCTCCATAAACGAGAAACATTTCCTTAGTCCTTTTCAGGTACTTCAGGATATTTTTGACCGCTGTCCAGTGTTCCATGCCGGGATTACTTTGGTACCTTCCTACCAAACTACGGCAAGGTTTACATCAGGTCTGGTACACAGCATAGCATACATGATACACCCTATGGCCGAGGCATAGGGGACGACACTCATCTTTTCTCTATCTTCTGCCGTGGTCGGGCATTGAGCCAAGCTCAATCTCGTACCTTGCAATACAGGCAAGAACTCCTTCTTTGACTGATCCATTTTGAACTTCTTCAATATCTTGTCAAGGTACGTACTCTGTGAAAGACCAATGAGTCGTCTCGATCTATCTCTATAGATCTTGATGCCTAATATATAAGCAGCTTCTCCAAGGTCCTTCATTGAAAAACACTTGTTCAAATAGGCCTTTATGCTTTCCAAGAATTCTATATCATTTCCCATCAACAGTATGTCATCCACATACAATATGAGAAATGCTACAGAGCTCCCACTCACTTTCTTGTAAATGCAGGCTTCTCCATAAGTCTACATAAACCCAAACGCTTTGATCATCTCATCAAAGCGAATGTTCCAACTCCGAGATGCTTGCACCAGCCCATAAATCGAGCGTTGGAGCTTGCACACCTTGTCAGCATTCTTAGGATCGACAAAACCTTCCGGTTGCATCATATACAATTCTTCCTTAAGGAAACCATTAAGGAATGCCGTTTTGACGTCCATTTGCCATATTTCATAATCATAGAATGTGGCAATTGCTAACATGATTCAGACGGACTTCAGCTTCGCTACGGGTGAGAAAGTCTCATCGTAGTCAACCCCTTGAACTTGTCGATAACCCTTAGCGACAAGCCGTGCTTTATAGATGGTCACATTACCATCCGCGTATGTCTTCTTCTTAAAGATCCATTTATTTTCTATGGCTCGCCGATCAACGGGCAAGTCAGTCAAAGTCCATACTTCGTTTTCATACATGGATCCTATCTCGGATTTCATGGCTTCCAGCCATTTGTCGGAATCCGGGCCCGCCATCGCTTCTTCATAGTTCGAAGGTTCATCGTTGTCTAACAACATGATTTCCAAGACAGGGTTGCCGTACCACTCTGGTGCGGAACGTGTCCTTGTGGACCTACGAAGTTCAGTAGCAACTTGATCTGAAGTTTCATGATCATCATCAACAACTTCCTCTCTAGTCGGTGCAGGCACCTCAGGAACATTTTCTTGAGCTGCGCCACTTACCGGTTCAAGAGGTAATACTTCATCAAGTTCTACCTTCCTCCCACTTATTTCTTTTGAGAGAAACTCTTTCTCTGGAAAGGACCCATTCTTGGAAACAAAGATCTTGCCTTCGAATCTGAGGTAGAAGGTATACCCAACAGTTTCTTTAGGGTATCCTATGAAGACGCATTTTTCCGACTTGGGTTTGAGCTTTTCAGGTTGAAGTTTCTTGACATAAGCATCGCATCCCCAAACTTTTAGAAACGACAGCTTAGGTTTCTTCCCAAACCATAATTCATATGGTGTCGTCTCAACGGATTTTGACGGAGCCCTATTTAAAGTGAATGCGGCAGTCTCTAAAGCATAGCCCCAAAATGATAGCGGTAAATTGGTAAGAGACATCATAGATCGCACCATATCTAATAGAGTGCGATTACGACGTTCGGACACACCATTACGCTGAGGTGTTCCAAGCGGCGTGAGTTGTGAAACTATTCCACATTTTCTTAAGTGTGTGCCAAATTCGTGACTCAAGTATTCTCCCCCATGATCTGATCGCAAGAACTTGATTTTCCTGTCACGTTGATTCTCAACCTCACTCTGAAATTCCTTGAACTTTTCAAAGGTCTCAGACTTGTGTTTCATTAAGTAGACATACCCATATCTACTCAAGTCATCAGTGAGGGTGAGAGCATAACGATAGCCACCGCGAGCCTCAACACTCATTGGACCGCACACATCGGTATGTATGATTTCCAATAAGTTGGTTGCTCGCTCCATTGTGCCTGAGAATGGAGTCTTGGTCATTTTACCCACGAGGCATGGTTCGCACATGTCAAATGATTCGTAATCAAGAGACTCTAAAAGTCCATCTGCATGGAGCTTCTTCATGCGTTTGACACCTATGTGACCAAGGCGGCAGTGCCACAAGTATGTGGGACTATCATTATCAACCTTACATCTTTTGGTATTCACACTATGAATATGTGTAGCATTACGCTCGAGATTCATTAAGAATAAACCATTCACCATCGGAGCATGACCATAAAACATATCTCTCATATAAATAGACCAACCATTATTCTCGAATTTAAATGAGTAGCCATCTCGTATTAAACGAGATCCTGATACAATGTTCATGCTCAAAGCTGGCACTAAATAACAATTATTGAGGTTTAAAACTAATCTCGTAGGTAAATGTAGAGGTAGCGTGCCGACGGCGATCACATCGACCTTGGAACCATTCCCGATGCGCATCGTCACCTCGTCCTTCGCCACTCTCCGCTTATTCCGCAGCTCCTGCTTTGAGTTACAAATGTGAGCAACCGCACCGGTATCAAATACCCAGGAGCTACTACGAGTACTGGTAAGGTACACATCAATTACATGTATATCACATATACCTTTTGTGATGTCGGCCTTCTTGTCCGCTAAGTATTTGGGGCAGTTCCGCTTCCAGTGACCACTTCCCTTGCAATAAAAGCACTCAGTCTCGGGCTTGGGTCCATTCTTTGGCTTCTTCCCGGCAGCTTGCTTACCGGGTGCGGCAACTCCCTTGCCGTCCTTCTTGAAGTTCTTCTTACCCTTGCCTTTCTTGAACTTAGTGGTTTTATTCACCATCAACACTTGATGTTCCTTTTTGACTTCTACCTCTGCTGATTTCAGCATTGCAAATACTTTAGGAATGGTCTTTTCCATCCCCTGCATATTGAAGTTCATCACAAAGCTCTTGTAGCTTGGTAGAAGCGACTGAAGGATTCTGTCAATGACCGCGTCATCCAGGAGATTAACTCCCAGCTGAGTCAAGCGGTTATGCAACCCAGACATTTTGAGTATGTGCTCACAGACAGAACTATTTTCCTCCATCTTACAGCTGAAGAACTTGTCGGAGACTTCATATCTCTCGACCCGGGCATGAGCTTGGAAAACCATTTTCAGCTCTTCGAACATCTCATATGCTCCGTGTCGCTCAAAACGCTTTTGGAGCCCCGGTTCTAAGCTGTCAAGCATGCCGCACTGAACGAGGGAGTAATCATCAGCACGTGTCTGCCAAGCGTTCATAACGTCTTGGTTCTGTGGGACGGGTGCGTCACCTAGCGGTGCTTCTAGGACATAATCTTTCTTGGCAGCTATGAGGATGATCCTCAGGTTTCGGACCCAGTCCGTATAGTTGCTGCCATCGTCTTTCAGCTTGGTTTTCTCTAGGAACGTGTTGAAGTTGAGGACAACGTTGGCCATTTGATCTACAAGACATATTGTACAGATTTTAGACTAAGTTCATGATAATTAAGTTCATCTAATCAAATTATTCAATGAACTCCCACTTAGATAGACATCCCTCCAGTCATCTAAGTATAACATGATCCGAGTTGACTAGGCTGTGTCCGATCATCATGTGAGACGGACTAGTCAACATCGGTGAACATCTTCATGTTGATCGTATCTTCTATATGACTCATGCTCGACCTTTTGGTCTTCTGTGTTCCGAGGCCATGTCTGTACATGCTAGGCTCGTCAAGTCAACCTAAGTGTATTGCGTGTGTAAATCTGTCTTACACTCGTTGTATGTGAACGTTGGAATCTATCACACCCGATCATCACGTGGTGCTTCAAAACAACGAACTGCCGCAACGGCGCACAGTTAGGGGGAACACTTTCTTGAAATTATTATGAGGGATCATCTTATTTAATACCGTCGTTCTAAGTAAACAAGATGCAAAAACATGATAAACATCTCATGCAATCAAATAATAGTGACATGATATGGCCAATATCATATAGCTCCTGTGATCTCCATCTTGGGGCTCCATGATCATCTTGTCACCGGCATGACACCATGATCTCCATCATCATGATCTCCATCATTGTGTCTCCATGAAGTTGCTCGCCAACTATTACTTCTACTACTATGGCTAACATGTTTAGCAATAAAGTAAAGTAATTTACATGGCGTTTCTCAATGACACGCAGGTCATACAAAAATAAAGACAACTCCTATGGCTCCTGCCGGTTGTCATACTCATCGACATGCAAGTCATGATTCCTATTACAAGAACATGATCTCATACATCACATATATCATTCATCATTCATCACAACTTTGGCCATAACACATCACAAAACACTTGCTGCAAAAACAAGTTAGACGTCCTCTAATTGTTGTTGCAAGTTTTGCGTGGCTGCAAGAGGGTTCTAGCAAGAACATTTTCTTACCTACGTTAAAGCCACAACGTGATTTTTCAACTTCTATTTACCCTTCATAAGGACCCTTTTCGTCGAATCCGCTCCAACTAAAGTGGGACAGACAGACATCCGCCAGCCACCTTATGCAACTAGTGCATGTCAGTCGGTGGAACCGGTCTCACGTAAGCGTACGTGTAAGGTTGGTCCGGGCCGCTTCATCCCACAATACCGCTGAAGCAAAATAAGACTAGTAGCGGTAAGAAAGTTGACAACATCTACGCCCACAACAAATTATGTTCTACTCGTGCAAAGAGAACTACGCATAGACCTAGCTCTGATACCACTGTTGGGAACGTTGCAGAAAACAAAAAATTTCCTACGGTTTCACCAAGATCCATCTATGAGTTCATCTAGCAACGAGTGATCGGATTGCATCTACATACCTTTGTAGATCACGCGCGGAAGCGTTCAAAGAACGGGGATGAGGAAGTCGTACTCGACGTGATCCACCGGAGATCCTAGCGCCGAACGGACGGCACCTCCGCGTTCAACACACGTACGGTCAGCGTGACGTCTCCTCCTTCTTGATCCAGCAAGGGGGAAGGAGAGGTTGAGGAAGATGGCTCCAGCAGCAGCACGACGGCGTGGTGGTGGTGGAGCAGCAGTACTCCGGTAGGGCTTCGCCAAGCTTGTGACGGAGGAGGAGATGTGTTGGGGAGGGGAGGGGCTGGGCCTTGGATGTCCTTTGCAGCCCTCCCCTCACCCCCTCTATTTATAGGGGAAGGGGGAAGGGGGCCGGCCCCCTCTAGATGAGATCTAGAGGGGGGGCGGCGGCCAAGGGGAGGGGGCTTGCCCCCCAAGCAAGGGGGCGCCCCCCTTAGGGTTTCCCCCAACCCTAGGCGCATGGGCCCTAGGGGGAGTGGTGCCCCAGCCCACTTTGGGCTGGATCCCTTCCTCATACAGCCCATAAGGCCCTCCGAGAGAGGTGGCCCCTCCCGGTGGACCCCCGGAACCCCTCCGGTGGCCCCGGTACAATACCAATATGCCCCCGAACCTTTCCGGTGACCGTATGACAACTTCCCATATATAATTCTTTACCTCCGGATTATTCCGGAACTCCTCGTGACGTCCAGGATCTCATCCGGGACTCCGAACAACTTTCGGATTACTGCATACTCATATCTATACAACCCTAGCGTCACCGAACCTTAAGTGTGTAGACCCTACGGGTTCGGGAGACAAGCAGACATGACCGAGACGACTCTCTGGTCAATAACCAACAGCGGGATCTGGATGCACATGTTGGCTCCCACATGCTCCTCGATGATCTCATCGGATGAACCATGATGTCGAGGACCTAATCAATCCCGTACTCAATTCCCTTTGTCAATCGGTACGTTACTTGCCCGAGACTCGATCGTCGGTATCCCAATACCTTGTTCAGTCTCGTTACCGGCAAGTCACTTTACTCGTACCGTAATGCATGATCCCGTGATCAACCACTTGATCACATTGAGGTCATTATGATGATGCATTACCGAGTGGGCCCAGAGATACCTCTCCGTCATACGAAGTGACAAATCCCAGTCTCGATTCGTGCCAACCCAACAGACACTTTCGGAGATACCTGTAATGTACCTTTATAGTCACCCAGTGTGACGTTTGGCACACCCAAGGCACTCCTACGGTATCCGGGAGTTGCACAATCTCATGGTCTAAGGAAATGATACTTGACATCCAGAAAAGCTACAGCAAACGAACTACACGATCTTTGTGCTATGCTTAGGTTTGGGTCTTGTCCATCACATCATTCTCCTAATGATGTGATCCCATTATCAATGACATCCCCATGTCCATAGGCAGGAAACCATGACTATCTGTTGATCAACGAGCTAGTCAACTAGAGGCTCACTAGGGACACATTATGGTCTATGTATTCACACATGTATTACGATTTCCGGACAATACAATTATAGCATGAATAATAGACAATTATCATGAACAAGGAAATATAATAATCATTTTATTATTGCCTCTAGGGCATATTTCCAACACGCCCCCCCTAGGGCGCGCCCCCTACCTCGTGGGCCCCCTGGTGGCTCTCCGATGACCATCTTCTCCTATATGAAGTCTTTCGTCGAGAAAAAAAATTAAGAAGCAACCTTTCGGGACGAAACTCCGCCTCCATGAGGCGGAACCTTGGCGGATCCAATCTAGAGCTCCGGCAGAGCTATTCTACCGGGGAAACTTCCCTCTCGGAGGTGGAAATCATCGCCATCGTCATCACCAACGTTCCTCTCATCGGGAGAGGGCAATCTCCATCAACATCTCATCTCAAAACCCTAGTTCATCTCTTGTATCCAATTCGTGTCTCCAAGTCCGGGATTGTGCTAGTAGGTTGCTAGTACTGTTAATTACTCCTTGTAGTTGATGCTAGTTGGTATAATTGGTGGAAGATCATATGTTCAGATCCTTTATGCATATTATTACCCCTCTGATTATGAACATGAATATGCTTTGTGAGTAGTTACGTTTGTTCCTGAGGACAAGGGAGAAGTCTAGCTATTAGTAGTCATGTGAATTTGGTATTCGTTCGATATTTTGATGAGATGTATGTTGTCTAGCCTCTAGTGGTGTTATGTGAACGTCGACTACATAACACTTCACCATTATTTGGGCCTAGAGGAAGGCATTGGGAAGTAATAAGTAGATGATGGGTTGCTAGAGTGACAGAAGCTTAAACCCTAGTTTATGCGTTGCTTCGTAAGGGGCTGATTTGGATCCATATGTTTCATGTTATGGTTAGGTTTACCTTAATACTTTTGTTGTAGTTGTGGATGCTTGCAATAGAGGTTAATCATAAGTGGGATGGTTGTTCAAGTAAGAACAGCACCCAAGCACCGGTCCACCCACATGTCAAATTATCAAAGTACCGAAAGCGAATCATATGAACGTGATGAAAACTAGCTTGACGATATTCCCATGTGTCCTTGGGAGCACTTTTCCTGATATAAGAGTTTGTCCAGGCTTGTCCTTTGCTACAAAAAGGATTGGGCCACCTTGCTGCACTTTATTTACTTTTGTTACTTGTTGCTTGTTACAAATTATCTTATCACAAAACTATCTGTTACCACTTATTTCAGTAGTTGCAGAGAATACCTTGCTGAAAACCGCTTATCATTTCCTTTTGCTCCTCGTTGGGTTCGACACTCTTACTTATCGAAAGAACTACTATAGATCCCCTATACTTGTGGGTCATCAATGACCGACGACTGGGACTCCCCAGAATCAGGTGCATCTAATGATTCGTTGTTAAGGCCTGTCTCCGCATCGGATTCACCATAATAGTCGTACGCATTATGACATTCGGAAATGAACTGAAAAATACAACACAAACACAAAATTACTTATCATATAATATTCCAGAACAAATTCAATTTGCATGCCAACAAAATTTTTCACTTACGTACCTGACTAATGTTAACTTCATTTGAGAGCTCCGAGTTGTTATCCTGATCATCATCAAGCTCATCGATCTATAAATTTTCAACACAAAGATTTAATGTTGTCGGATGCCACCAAAAAATTACAACATGACAATGCCACTCACATTAAGATCGTCCCATTCATTCCCATTCTCTGACCGATCTTAACGATCTGAATTTTCATCATCTGACCAATCTTCTATCCAGTCTTTCATCAGTTCTCCAAACTCCATGTCTACCATGATATCAGTTAACTACTCGTCCGCCATTTCCTACAACCAATAATATGTATCATCACATGTGCAAACATTATCAATGATGAAATATACAACACATAGCACACGATCACGGATGTTATGTAAACAACCGCAACCCAGGCCATTCAGATCTGCCAAACTTAGTAAGGAAGATGGCCACGTCACCCGTCGTGATCACTTTCAATCGTGAGGAACTGCACGATCTCAAAACCTAGCTTGATCTATGATTACCTCTGCCGCCGGATACCTAGGTTAGCCGCCACATCAAATAACAATACCGGTGGTGCGCACAGCCGACGGCAACCGACGCTACGTGAACCCTGATCACGTGGAGCTACACTACCGGAACAAGATCCACGATCGCATGTGCCACCGGGTAGCTAGGTTACCCGCCCCGCTAGGTTAACCACTACCACTGGCGGCGGCAGTTCGTTCGATGTTGCCGCAAGCGAGACTAGAGGGGGGACGCGGGATGGGATACCTGTGCGCGCTCGTTGGAGATTCACGACGTTGTCGCGCCCGCTGTCCGACGAGATCCCCGGCAACGAGATAGCCGCTGCTGGAGATCTACTACGTGACTTATGGAGCTGCGTCAATGCTCGCTAGATTGATGGAGCTGTGTGAATGATTGGATTCGGCAGGTCTTACGTGGACGTGGGGTCGTGTGATATTTTTTTCGGACCAAGGCACTGTACGTATACAGTCTGGGTTATACAGGGCTAGACAGGCTTGGATCTGGGCTACGGCGGGCCAGGAAAAAACAAACTCGCGGGATAAAAATACCCCTCCGAAATTAGGTTAGGGGGAGCACCGGAGCAGGGCTCGAGTACGTCCCCGAGCTCAAGTTCTGGCTGGGCCTGTTGGACTGCAACCCCGAGAGCTCCTCTCCCAGGCTGTGCGCCTTGGGCCTCTCTGCCATGAACACCGCCGAGCAGTCGCCGACGCCGCAGCATGCTTGGGATTATCTTGACTTGCCTGATGATAACAAGACAGTGATACACGAGTTCCATTTGCTTAACTTGGGCTCCGGCATGTTTTGCATCGCCACACAGATTAGAACCATGCCGCGCGTTTCAGATGAGGACACACCTAGCCCACACTCCTCATGTACTACTTCAGATGGGGACACATCTAGCCCAGACTATCCAGATGTGGAGATGATCACGGATATTATTGAGGAGGATTTTGTTATCTTAACTGGAGTGAAGGTGGAGAGATGCTGCAATGATGCTGAGGCTCCTCTTCAGATGGTCAAGCACAAGTCCAAACGTTATGACTTTATACAACATATCATGAAGACCGTGCTTTAGCCCATGATATATTTGAATGCCAAGGGCATGAACTTCGTATGAGACTTATATTTTTTATATATTGGTAACCGTGCAAACGTCTTTACTCATATAAAGAAGTTAAATCAAGCATACCGTTTATATAGGAAATATTTAAAACATTTTTAGTTCATACAAATGAAAACAAAATTGTCCCTTCAGGGACATCTGTCAATGAAAACTAAACTAATCTAGGTGGCATGGTAATTCAAGGATTAAAACCGTTGCATCTAGATAAAAACATAAAATGGCAACAACGGGAAAATCGTTCTAAAGAGAAGTGCACAAGAGAAACCATACATCAATCTCTAAGGCCAAAAAAAGGAACAACACATGCATGACGAGTTATCACTATAGGCTCCATCACCATGGTGAGTGCATGTGCAACCACCCAAACCCTTCTCCTTTCTCCTGTCTTGGTACTGGAACCAAATAGGAGGGAGATAATGGGAGACAACTAGAAGGCACATGCCTCTTAGAATGATCTAAGACCCATGTTTATCTATCAAGAATCATGCAATCACAACACGAGCATGACACTAGTATTTGTTAATAAGGTTTAATGACATGGCTACATCACCAGGACACATGTCATTCCATTTTTTATTTTTTAAGAGACTAGCAGGAGCGCTGTCTTTTCATTAAGTGGAGGAAAATATGTACAGTGTGGCATGTTTTGAAGGGGACATGCTGGAAACCCCAAGATCCGAAGGATCACACTAAGTACCGCATGCTAACTACTCATGAATTTGGATCACTCTTGGCCGGAAGGCCAGATCGCGTTGCATGATTTCCTCGAAGGTAGGTGCGCCACCTTGATGTAAGTCAATCTTGCGCCTTTGAAGATTCGTCAGTTCCTCTCCTTCCAGGCATTCCGCATTATATATATGAGGTAGCTGTTGCGTCGCCTTCTCAAGTTGTTGTCGGTATTCTTGAGGCCATCATCCCACGAGGCGTCATTTAGGGAGGGAGGGAAGGTGGCATTCAGAGCGAATGCCAACGGCTCTCCCACCCAAGTCAGGACAAGGTTGTAGATTGCTGACGTGAACGTACAGGTCTTGCATAGGTGTTCTATGTTCTCAAGGGTACAAAGGCAAAGTTGGCAGACAGGGTTATGCGGCCCGCCACGCGTGGCAAGTCAATCAGCCATTAGGATCCTGTTGTGGACCAACCAGGAGAAAAGCTTGCATTTTGGCTCTGCATGCGCCTTCCAGATTTTGTCGCTCGAGAACCTCGGATATGATCTGAGGAATTGCGCCTGATAGGTCGAGCTAGCCGAATATTCACTGCTGGGGTTCCAGTTCCAAGAGATGGCGTCAGATGTGTTAGGGTCGAGATTGGCCGAGGTAACGGTAGAAGCCAACTCAATGAATTCCCGTAGTTGGCCCAATGTATTTATCTTGGCCACATCGCAGAACCAAGCCTCATTTAGGAGCTCATCGTGCATTGATCTGTTTTTCTAGTTGCAATGGCAAACAACCCATGACACTGCTGTCGTAGTGCCCCCTTTCCCAACAAGTTGTCGTGCTAGAAAGAGGCTGTATGCCCATCGCCAATGGTGATTGTCGTGGAGGCTCTAAACAGGGCGAAATCGCAAGCATCACAAGGCAGTTGGGACTCAGCCCATGGCCACTCAGGGTCGTTCCATTGAAGCCATATCGAGCCAAATTTGAGCGCCCTCTCAAAGTGTTCCAGGTCAGCGATACCGAGTCCACCAATCCCTTTGGGGCGGCAGACCATCTTCCAGTTTACAAGTGAATGCCCCCCACTGGCATTGTCAATGTCATCCCTGGCCCAAATGAAATTGTGCGTGACCCGATCCACCTTGGCATTGGCCCACTTCGGCAGAGGGATGAATGTCTTGTGAAAGGTGCCGATTGAGGTCAGGGAGCACTTGGCTAGAGCCAATCGACCTGCTCTAGCAATGTTGTTGCCCTTCCATCCAGGTAGTTTGCCATGAACCTTGTCGACTAGCGGTTGAAGGTGGACCTTACGTAGCTGGCGGAAGTGAAGGGGGGAGACCCAGATATTTTCCTTGGAAGGAATAAATTTTGCCCGAAAACACTGTGAAGAGATCAGACGGTTCGATGCCGTTGCATCAGATAGGGAAGATCTCTGTCTTAGGATGTCATCAGCATGTCATTTCATTTTTTATGACTTCTGCTTCTATGATTTTTCATCATGTTGAAACAAAGGAGGCGTTAATGTTGGGGGCGAGCCTTTTTGATTGGCAAAGCAAACAAAACGCTGAGGTAATGCTGACGCGGCACTACGACATCACTTGCGAGTACCACGGTGACTTGGGGAGGAAGTGTCTGGTTTGCCGTTGTGAGGAACTGACAGCTCCTACACGCCTACATGCATCTACGATACAGTGTTCTCCACCGAGGAGGACTCCCTCATTTACCTTTTTCAATTTCCATGCATGGGTACAGCCGTGTAGGCAGGAGAATGCATCGAAGAAAGGCATAGAGGCAATGATGCACAAACGCCGGGTTCTCCCGCTAGTCGCCAGCGCTTGGTTCTCTCGTAGCTTAGTGAGGGCCAAAGGGGGCAATGCCCCCCCCCCCCCCCCCCCCCCGCACCAAATTTATTTCTTTGTATAAACACACAGTAATATTTAGTATTTAATAATACTTGAGCAAACTTTAATAGAATACATAAGATTAGGTCCCTCAACTCTATTTAAGACTCATTTAGCCCTCTTACAAATCGTGTTAAAGCTTCGGCACTGCTCGTAGCATAGCATCTGCCTTCTTGAAGCGGGGTGCTTGTGTTGGCCTTGTTGGTTCCGTCGTCTCGTTTTCCGGGAGCAGGACTCCTGCAGATTTTTTTTCACGGGCGCTACCCGGTCACATACATATTCCGACGGCCAACTTGTCGCCGTCGACCAAACACTGGCTGTCAAGACGGGCACGGATCATGTACGCTACTGGGAGGAATTTCCTTTCTCGCTAGGGAGGTGGTCTGCTGCACGACGACTGCACCCATTTCCTAAAAAAGTAAGTAGTGCACACATCCAGCAATCCATAGACCCCCCCCCCCCCCCCCCCCCCCCTAGAACCAGAGCGTTCGGTACCCCGTTATGTCCATTTCTGGTATGGTGCGCAGCACTGCTGCACCAACTCTGCCTCAGTAGCAAACAGTACTCTACTCATCTGCCCATATAGCTAGTGGAACACTCTTCAAGTGCCACTCACTCACAAGCACACCACGCGCGAACAAATTTGAACTCGTTCGGACTCGGGAGTACTCAGCAGGTCGGGATCGGAAGCGAGATCATGGGCAGCTCGTTCGGGCTCGTGGACTTCAGGGGGAGGCCGGTTGACACCAGCAGGCATGGAGGAGTCAGAGCTTCCATGTTCATTTACAGTAAGTGAACTCATCGCCTCTGCTTTCCTTCATCAGCAGTGTGAGAGTGGATTGCTGGCTTCATAGTGTCTTGACATCGGTTTAAGCCACAACTATTTTCGGACGGAGGGAGTACACAGTACCATGCTGCATATGCCCTGGTTTCAGACTAGCTCGCTCGGACACTTCTTAGAGAAGCCAAGTCTGAACTTGTAACAACGCTGCTGTGTACATATACAGTCATGGTGTGGCTCGGCAACGTGGCCAACATCGCCAACAGCATGAACATGGTGAGCTACCTCCGCGGGACGATGAACATGGGCGTAGCCGCGGCCGCGACCACCAGCACCAACTTCGTCGCCGCGCTGCAGATGTTCACCGTCCCGGCGGCTTTCCTCGCCGACTCCTATGTCAAGCGCTTCTACACCGTCCTCATATTCGCCCCCGTTGAGATTTTGGTAACCGACCAACTCGTCCATGCATATTCGCTACTCTACGCGTTTTTGTTTCGTTTTGCGAGTAGCGTCTAGTTTGTTTTCAAGGAAAAAAAAATGCTACGTAGAGTACTTAAGAGTCCCTAAAGTAATTAACCATAAAAAATAGAAAATTACAACCATATAGTTTTCTATGACACTTCGAGGAACAAAGCTAAATGCATAATGCAGCTGCAGCTAGCTGGTGTTACAATAATTATAGCGTTTCTTCCCTCTTATCTTAATAGTGGAATAATGCTGTACAGTGCAAAACTCTTTGCCTGTTCGGGAAAGAAAAAGCATGCAAGAATGAGATGTTCTACCTGTTTGCCACTTTAGTTGTTCGGTTGTTGCAGTGTCTCCATTTCTATTATTAGGTTAGTGGAATATTATTGGGGGCATGAGCTGATGTTATGTAGTGTCTATTATGTGGACAATATCATTTTTTATTATTCATTGTTTAAAAGGAGCCAAAGTTTTGCCTCATTCATTAATTAAGAAAAAAAAGAGTTCCCCGATTAATTGACGGAAAACCAGACGAAAAGCCGTCAAAAACTCGCCCACATGCGAACTACTCTAAAACAATGTAGTCACACAACCCCTCAACAAATACATCCAACATAGAATCAATACTGCCCCAAAATACATGGGTCACACCAATTGAACCACACTGACACACAACATCTTGAGAAGGACATAACGATAGAGACAATAGATACATCCAAACCCACGTTTGCAACTAAGACAACTCTATCATGAAAGCACATTCGTCTCCCTATTATTGCTCTTGCCATTGCATTTGCTAGCTTTCTTCTTCTTGTGGATGCCCGATTGAGGGTGAGCACCATTCTGCTTGCATTTGTCCCTTGATGCCATCTGCCACAAGAGACGTCCAATCATTTTTCCGGATTTATTCAACCGAAACTGCTGTGCAGCCGAAATTGCATGAACGACATATAGCCGATAGTCAAATCCAACGGTGCACCAGTGTTGGTGACATGCATTGTATGGCGTGATCTTCAGTGTCGTCCACAAATCGTGCGGTGGCATCGTATGTATAGCAATGCTCTTATTCAACAAGCTGCAACAGATGGGTTCAACTGATCCATTCAACTTCCAACAGATTGCCTTGATGTATTGACATATATTGCCCGCCATTTTTCTTTTGTTCGAACTTTCGAAGTAACTAACTACTTCATCCGTTTGAAAATAGCTATCGCTCAAACAGATGTATCTAGCACTGCAATATGTTTGGATACATTATTAATTTAGTATGGTATCAAAGCCAATTGGTCTTAAGTTCAACACCCTACCATTGTACTATTAAAAAAAGTAGTTATGGCCTACACCACCAGCATGCTTAAGTTTCAGAAACATGCTCGTCCCGGTGCTTCCAGATCGTCTAGGGCACGAGCAAGGTGGCAGATGCCATTGTTGCACTCGTTGGCAGGATCAAAATTCAAAAACGAGGCATCGTCCTAGGCTACGACAGGTGCTCTAGGACTCAGGGATGTCCACTAAATTTGCTACCCCCTTTTTGTACCTTGCGCCTCCTAGGAGGATTGTAACAACTTCTACAACTACCATCCTTGTTGCTATTCAAGAACTGAATATATAGTTGTTGAGTTTCAAGATTGAAATACATATCTAAGTTTCAATATAAACCATTTCTACTACAGGGTTACATCCTGCTAGCCATCCAAGCACACGTCCCCTCGCTTCACCCGCCGGCGTGCGGCGTCAACGAGCCACATAACTGTGAGCCGGTGCACGGCACCAACCTAAGTCTGCTTCTCCTTGGCATGTACATGATCTGCATCGGTGAGGGAGCCATCCGGGCATGCCTACCAGCGCTCGGTGGCGACCAGTTCGACAATGCTGACCCCGTTGAACGGCGGCTGGAGTCGAGCTTCTTCAACTGGTACACCTTCTCTGTGTCAATGGGATCCTTCTTCGGGCTCATCTTCGTCGTGTGGCTGGAGAACAACAAAGGGTGGGGTGTTGGCTTTGCTGTGTGCGCTGCGATCGTGCTGCTTGGGTTGCTCATTTGGGCGGCTGGGTTCCCCTTCTATCGCAACCAGGTGCCAACTGGGAGCCCCATCACTAGGATTATGCAGGTAATCAATTAATACATGAGCTTTGAATTATTTCAATTGTTCTGAAAGAAACATTTGAATCATTTTTGTTCGAGGTTTACAATAGTACTATAAGTTTTAGAGGGATTTTTTTATCGTGCAAGGGATATATGGTGCATACATACACCACCTGTCGTTGCTTTGAAATTTGTGCCACTTTTTTGTTTTTTTTTTGACAAAAAAATTGTATTGTTTCGAAGTATTACATAATATTTTCTTGGGTTTTCTTTTAATTTGTATCATAATGTTCCATTAAGTACCAGCGAATTCATTTGAAACAAGTGCACTCTTGATTGCTTGTATACAAGACGAAAAAAACCTATGAAACATTATGTATTTATGTAACACTTCTTTTTTTAACAAAAGGGCGGCCTTCCTCTCCTATTTTAATTTATGAAAATTATCTAGTTCATTATGTAACACTATGAAACGGAACCAAATTTTGTCACCGTGGCACGGATCTCAAAACAGCGACGAATATCCCATGCATGATAATATATCATTTCCGCAATCTTTTTACTAATGCCGGCAAGTCTTCTTTCAGGTTATGGTAGTAGCATGCAAGAAAAGGAATTTTAAGCTACCTGGGAACCCTGACGACTTAAACCAGATGAGTGACGATAACGCTAAAGGCCTCGAGGTGCTACACAGAACAGAAGGCTTACAGTACGTCAAAATCAGACCTAAATATTACTGTATGTCCTGTTGTCAGTTTAATTATGGTTCCAAAACAGAATTGTGTGAGTGTGACTCGTCTCACCATCTTCCAGATTCCTGGACAAAGCAGCAATAAAAATAGAGAACGGGGCGAGAGGGCCATGGTCGCTCTGCAACGTGACCCAGGTGGAGGAGACAAAGATTATGTGCCGCATGATCCCGATCTTCGTAACCTCGGCGCTCGGCTACATGCCCGTGTCCATCATCCTCAACTTCACCGTCCAGCAGGGCAACACCATGGACACCAGGCTGGGCGCGACCACCGTGTCCCCCGCGACGCTCTTCGTCATCCCGACCGTCTTCCAGCTGGTGATCCTGGTGGTGTACGACCGGCTGCTCGTCCCGCTCCTGCGCAGGGCCACCGGCTACGTCGGCGGCGTCACGCACCTCCAGCGCATCGGCGTGGGGTTCGTGGCCGCGGTGCTGGCCAGCGCCGTCGCGGCGCTCGTGGAGACGAGGAGGAAGGCGGTGGCGCGCGGGAGCGGCCTCGTGGACTCGCCCGCCGGGGTCCCACTCCCGATGTCCGTGTTCTGGCTGACGCCGCAGTTCTTCCTGCTCGGGGTGGTGGACGTCACCTCCTTCGTCGGCCTCCTCGAGTTCTTCTACAGCGAGGCCTCCGCCGGGATGAAGTCCATCGGGAGCTCCGTGTTCTACTGCATGCTGGGGCTGGCCGCCTGGTTCTCCACCTTGCTGATCCAGCTGGTGAACCGGGCCACGAGGCGGGGTGGTGGGGAGGCAGGGTGGCTGGACGGAGCCAACCTCAACAGGAGCAGGCTTGATTCCTTCTACTGGTTGGTCTGTGTTCTTGAGCTGGTCTCCTTCGTGGTCTACCTGTTCTGGGCGTGGAGGTACGTCTACCGGAATGACCAAAGGGTTGCCGCTGAAGACGACAAGAAGACTATTCCATCAGCTGCTTATGTGGATGGGATCTGAATCAATATGTTGTGTACTATACTATCGATCGAGCTGGTAAAGTTGCTTTGCCAAGACAGATTGGTTGCCATGCCCATGCATGACGCTGAACTTCCTTTCGAGCTCTCGCGAGTCGCGATAGTACCACCGTGTTATTGAAGACGCACTGGAGCTCAAATGCACCTGTATTAAATAATAAAATTAATAAAGAAACAAAATAATGTATTTTTTGCAGCAAACGTTGTTGAATGCTCTACATATACGTACAATTTTTCACTAAGAAAAACATTTCAATGCTCTAGACAAAAACAAAAGCAAAATCGGTGCTTCAGAATGCTTTCAATTTTTTTTTGAATGCATGCATGGGGTGGATGGCAATAATTTTCCCCAGCGCGATGGCCTAACCCCTCACTCTGGATTCGCTTGCAATCCCCTCTCATTTCGACTCTGCTCTTCTACATTGTCTTGGCCCTCATTCTCCGCCACACCCTGACATCGATGGCTGACTGGAGACTGGGGATGATGGAGATAGTTGGGACGAGGTGAAGATGGCGAGGATGCAAGATATCTGTTCATGGTTTGCAAGCAAGAGCGAGCTCAACAAGGTGGCTCTCATTCTCCGCATCACCATGACATCGATGGCTGGCTGGAGACTTAGGATGGTGGAGATAGTTGGGACTAGGTGAAGATGGCGAGGATGCAAGATATATGTTCATGGTTTGCAAGCAAGATCGAGCTCAACAAGGCGGCGATGGGTATTTGTGCGGATTTGATGGTGGAGGAAGACGAGGCTCACGCTGAGCAGGCTGCCGGTGCGGCCACTAGAAGTTGTGCTCTGCGCCATGGGGGAGGTGGAATCCGGGGATCCAAAGCAGGCATGGAAGTGGCGTACATTTCGCTTTCGCCGCCGAATCCCCATTGACCGAGAGGAAATTGAGGTGGGAATGGTGATGCCTCTCCCGTCGTCGGGGATGAAGGACATGCATATCCAAATCGAAGACGGTGAGCCAAGGGTTCGCACGAAGAAGACCACGGAGGTGGTCGTGGTCTACACATCGTGGCGGTCACCGCGCTTCCCTCGCTGTTCCCCGTGTTTTCTCAGCCTCGCTCCCCCCGCGGCGGCGGAGTAGGGATCACCCCTGTTGGCAACCACTTCTGGTTGCTTGCTGGGGAGGATTCTGATGAGGAGGCTGGGCGCTCGTAAGATTCCATTAGTAAGATCCGCTCCTATGTTAAACTAGACCATGATGGCGCACGTTCTGCGCCCTTTCATTTGTAAGTTTAGATGATATGATTTTCTATAAGTATACCGAGGTAAAAAAGATAGAAGTATTTGTAACTTAGGAATTTCAGGAATTTCAATGATAGAGATTGCAGTTTAAATGTATCATTTCTGCAGAAAATGTCAAAAATTTGTAGCATACGGACAGCAAGATTTAATATACTCCTACTGTAACAAAATATAAGATGTTTTTTTGACAATATGGCAGTGTAAAAAAGTATTATATTAAATTACGGAGGGAGTGTATTATAAGATTTTTCGCCATGCACATCCATTATTTAATCTCAAGATGATATAATGGCTCAGTCTCACGAAGGTGCTCATAGGGATAGGGTTTGCGTGTGTTTTCATTGGGATGAGTGTATATGCATATATATGAACGCCATCTATATAGTGTTCTGATAAAAACATATATAAGAAGTCAACTAAAAGCGGTTTGTTATTTGCAAGTCCATCATGCTCTCTTAAACAATAGACTACAGAAATTTAGCAGTTAACAAAATATTCATCCAATCAAAGCTTTTTAGAATCATAGTAATCAACCATAATTTTATTGTGAGGTCACATTTATGAGCTATCTTCCATGCAAATTAAGAAATTAACACAAGTGAAAATTAATAGGCTCTTCGTCTGAATGGAAATCCAAGTCGTTTGCTTTAGAAACATAATTTATATCTGATACCATCCATGATATTCTTGGAGTGCAGTAAGAAAAAAAATGCTTCTAAAAATCCAATGGCCCAATTGATTTTGTATCATATATGTGTAGGATCAAAGTGGACCACCAAACTGCAACCACTACAGGATATCCAATTATCCATACCGAATATCAAAAGTTGATCCAGCAAGTGAAAGGAATTGGAAGTTTAATAATGGTACTCTATCTATTTTTTTTCAGAAACACATATCATCTGAGACAAGAAATTGTTGAAGAATGATAACTGCTAACGAACTGCCGTACATTTTTTTGAAAAAAAGAACTGTTGTAGAGAAACCAACAGATGCACTCACTCAAATATGGAGCAGCTCATCTTCACGGTAAAATTTTAAGCTCTTTATAGTTTATTAACATCCAAATTATGCAATACCTGCAGGAAAGGGCAACTGATTACCTCGAACATGAATGGGGAAATGATGTCGTAAATTTTTTCCCATATATATAAATAGCATTAACTCGTTCTTTACTCTGCGGTTTTTCTTTTCCCTTGCTCTGCTAGCTGGGCTTATACTTCAGTTCTGATGAAGAATTTCAGTTTTGAGAATCAATGCATATATACATCAAATAGCATTAAGAGAAAACATCATACCTTCACCCTTACCATTCCTACCAAGTGAGACATCCGCCAAAATTGTCAGACCTGAAAATTATAGAATTAAAATGACCTTTTTTAGGGGTGAACTAACATGAATTGATTTGTGTAAAGAAAATACATTCAACTCCCATCTGCGCCGTCCTCACGTTGTAGTAAACCACCTAGGCACCTACGAAAAAGGCAATCATCTCCGTCGTTTCTATCTCTATGTATACACCGTTGCCATAGAGCTAGTGTTTCGAGGCTCGTGGTCGTTATCCTTCCCGAATCCACCTTGCCCCCATAGGCCACCATGGCTGATTGGTTGAACAAAAATGCTGCACTTATTGGCATAAGAGGGAGGGACTTGCCTCGTATTGTACCATCTTTTCATGCGTTTGCCTTCTGAAGCGAGCACGATGGTAACTGGCAAGGATGGAAGGGGGGCTATATAGGAGACTGCAATCGCATGAAGGGAAGCCAGCGTGAAACTCCCACCCAACACCAGGAAAGAGGAGTTTGCGGAGAAGACGGGGTGGTCGGCTCTAGGGTACGGAGGAGAGATAAATAGGCTCGTCAAGGGAGGAGGAGGTGGAAGGGCAGTAACGTACGCCGCGGCACCTCCACGGACATTAAACGCAACACCGCGGCGCTTGAAGCATCGTTGCCTCGCTCGCTCGTTCGATGAAGCCTCTTCATCTCCGTGTAACCTTGGCATCCGAGCGAGTTTTTTTTAACCTTGGCCTCCGAACGAGGAGGCCAGTGCCGGTGTTTATTTCCATGGGCAAATGCACCTTCGGTCACACACCACAGTCCATTTGTCCCAAAACCACAGGAGGCATCTGAAATTGTTTCTAGAGCAGCGGCCCAGTCCCATTAGGCGCTCGGTGCTGAATGTACAAATCCAGTACGAGGGATTTAACGGCCACGAACATCCAAAGCGCAAATCCAACGGTTCGCAACACTAATGGCCTGAGAGGGCTCAATTAGTGCGCAGCTTTAATGTTTCTAAATATCCGCACTCTGCTTTGTGTATTGGTAAAGAAAGAATTGCTACACGGAAGGAAAAAAAGGAACAAGAAAAGTAGCAACAATAGCAAAATTCACTCTATCTTCCTGTTGTAGGGGGGTTGTAGCATTGATACAAAGAAATTGGAGATAGATTGTCTGAAGAAAAAATAAAGACGTTTCTTTGTTCCTAGAAATAGATAACAAAAATTTGAGACATAAGAACGATTGTGTTGGAAAAAAAGTGATATGTGCTATGATAGTTACAGAGCATATGTGTGAGGGAAATTTCCCGGTCATTCTTGATTTTTTGGTCAGAGGATGTGTTAGATTTGGAGGATTTAGTTCTTGATAATTGCAGAGTCGCAAATCTAGTGTCTAATTCTAAACAAAAGTCAGATATTGTGGATGGTCCTTATGTTTAAAAAAAATCATGAAGACTGGGCCATCTAGGAGGGCCTGGGCTATAATAGAGGCCTATTTTTGTAATGCGCTTTCTAGTTCTTTGTGTCATATAAATAGCCTCCTCTTACTCTAGATTGGGCTCGAGGGTGAGCTCCCTGTAGAATTAGGGGTTTCCTGTGTGCTGCTAGTGAGCTTTGAGGTGGAGATGGAAGGGAATTTTGGTAGATTCAGAGGGTTTGGAAGATTCAGTACTGGTGATAGAGATAATTTTCAGTACCGTAGAAAGGAGGATGAGGGTAACAAATTTAGAAACAACAACCCTCGCGAGGGGAGGATTGATAATGGCTTCAGGGCTGGTGAGATGAGTATGGATCAGATTTTTCATGATCTGAGGGGCCCCAATCCTTCCAGAAGAAGTGTTGATGTTGGAGGTTCCAGTTCGCTGATCATAGGAGAGGCTTTGAGGGAAACTTTTCACAACAAGGAGATAAGGTAGTTGCTGGAACACCTGATCAGATCAATACTAAGTTTGCTCATGATCAGATTCAACAACAACAACGGTTTGGGGCACTATTGGCTCAGCTGGAGCAGAGCAGTCAGCAACTGAATGTTCCTGCTATGGCTAGTTCCTCCAATCGTGTCGGCCAAGGGCTTGAGAGTGGTGGTGAATTGGAGAAAGGAAAGACTAGTGGTGATAGTGCTGGGGGTGTGCCTGGTAATCAGAACAATGGAACTTCTGGGGGAATCATAGATCATAGGGGCATTCTTTGGATTCTGATAAATTTGGTGCTAGGTCTGGGCAAGATGGTGGGAAAATGGGATCTAGATATAGGCCCATGTGTGCTGCCCTTGTGAGGACTAAAACCGTACTTATCTACTAGCTGGAGCCGAGGCACCAGGATTCCCCTCCTCACCACCGGAGCAGCATGCAGAGGAGAGGCGAATTCACGGGCTCGCCGACAAAGCTCGATGAGAGAAGTTCTCCCTAATCGCAGGGAAAGAAAAAGATGTTGTATAGAAGTAAATATCGTAAATGTATATAAGCCAAATGCTATTCTACTACTATCAATCACTCACAGTGAAGCTAGATGATTCAGGTGTTGATAGACGCACACAAGAAGCAAGCCCAAAACAATGAGAAACAACTCCAAATGAACGGGATGCAAACCTAAATCAACGAGATGCAAGCTAAGAGAGGGAAATTTAAGAAGCTTCGCCTTGCACCCCTAATTGCTGTAATGATTTGGTTCATACTCTCTGGATCAGCATTAGTTTTTTTAGTGGGAGCCTTTGCATTAATGATGTTCTTTGTTTAGATGATGACGAGTAGAGTTATCTAGTATGTACTCTCTTTGTTCCTAAATATAAGACGTTTTGGCAGTTCAATTTGAACTGCCAAAGCGTCCTATATTTAGGAATGGAGGAATAGTTATATATATATATATATATATATATATATGATGATGATGATGATGAATAGTAACACTATAAGGTCGCGATATTCGTCACCCTGGTTGAGGAATAGTTACTCTTCACCCCTTCTATTTTACCATCAATGCACCGTAATTTTACGTTCCGTAAGTTTTGTCTTATTTCCGACGTAAAAAGAGACCGTAAGAAAATATATAATCGCCGTAAAAAATATTTTATGTTATGTAAAATTACAAACATAAAAACATAGTCTAAAATACACATAAACTATAAATTTTCTTGTCTTATAACCTATATATTTATTTTCTTATATCAATTTTTACGAGGTGAATCAATAAGAATGTAACTATTTGAATTCTAAATGTAATTTAATTATGAAATGATCGTAAGATTACCTCGGGTGAAGAATAACTTATTCTGCACTCTGGATGATGAAATAACTTATTCTGCACCCTGGATGATGAACAGTAACATAGTAACATATATATATTGTTACTGTTCATCATCCAGGGTGCAGAATAAGTTATTTTTCACCTGTGGTAATCTTACGATCATTTCATAATTAAATTACGTTTAGAATTCAAATAGTTACATTCCTATTGATTCACTACGTAAAATTTGACATAAGAAAATAAATATATAGGTCATAAGACAAGAAAATTTGTAGTTTATGTGTATTTTAGACTATGTTTTTACGTTTGTAATTTTACATAACATAAAATATTTTTTACGGCGATTATATATTTTCTTACGGTCTCTTTTTACGTCTGAAATAAGACAAAACTTACGGAATGTAAAATTACGGTGCATTGATGGTAAAATAGAGGAGGGTGAAGAATAACTATTTCTCAACCAGGGTGACGAATAGCGCGACCCTATATATATATATATATATATATATATATATATTGATAATATATATATATTGATAATATATATATATATATATATATATATATATTTTATGTTGATGCTTAACCTAGTTCAATATCAATATAGTGTTATTGCAATAGGCAAATGGGCAGTTTAATTATGCTATGTGTAATGTTAATGTGATACCTAATTCAAATTATATGATGAACTAGTGTAAACGTGTGTTTCAAATGAGTTTGTGTACAAAATTTATGTTTAATTTTTCTGAGAGATTAAGTTTTAGGTGATTTGCTAGATGAAGAAATGTTTAAACCCCTAAAAATTGGCAAGGGACTGAGATAATAGATACGGTTTGAACTTTCAGGATAGGGGATATGCTGCTAAAGATTATTCTTGTTTTGTGTTGATCCGTGCATCAGTACGTACAAGCGCACGGTACAACGAGTTCGCTTTATACTACTCCATATGCTATATATATAATTTACTATTGTATGTAGCATATGTGCTTATATATGTTGGGTACAAATGGCGCTTACAACATTAGTGTTTGACTAAATCCGCCTGACAGTAACCGATTAGCCGGCCCATGATTCCAAAACTGGAGATCGACCAAACAATTGAAGGACCGGGAATGCTCCAACATTCATAAGGAAGTCCGACATTTGATCTCCATATTCGACCTTCAGTTTTGTACTCTTATTTTTTACTAGAAATCATAGAAGTTGAGAATGATCCATTAGATCCTTTGCGCCATTCAGTTTGCTGCATGCAGAAGTGGCCGCTCTGAACACACGGCTCAGACGCTAATTACGGTAGGCCGGCCGGCTTGTCACTGCAAAATTCAGAGGTAGAATGCAACAAACTCCCCAGAAAAGAGCAGAAGATTCAGCCACAGAACACACATGCACAACTGAATCTCGTCCTTCAGAAAGTGCCTCAGGAATCTGCGCGGCTTCTGCCCCCTCGGACCTCTTCCACCCCGCCCCTCTTCCACCCCGCCCCTCCTATATAGCCCTCGCCCCCTCCACTTGGCACCGCGTACTCGCCTAGCGAACGCGACGCCGGATCTTGTCACGCGCGCGCACACACTCGCATCGTGGACTGCCTGCCATCGATCGCCGCCCGGCGAGGTAGGAGGATCATGGCGACGGAGGCGGCGCCGGAGTGGCTGGACAAGGGCGACAACGCGTGGCAGCTGGCGGCGGCGGCGCTGGTGGGGCTGCAGAGCGTGCCGGGCCTGGTCATCCTCTACGGCAGCATCGTCAAGAAGAAGTGGGCCGTCAACTCCGCCCTCATGGCGCTCTACGCCTTCGCCGCCACCATGGTCTGCTGGTGCCTCTGGGGCTTCCGCATGTCCTTCGGCGACCGCCTCCTCCCCTTCGTCGGCCGCCCCGACTTCGCCGGCCTCGACGCCGCAGGCTTCCTCTCCCGCCAGGGCTTCGCCGGCGCCTACCCGGCCGCCACGCTCCTCTTCTTCCAGTTCGTCTTCGCCGCCATCACGCTCATCCTCGTCGCCGGCTCGCTCCTGGGCCGCATGGACTTCCGGGCATGGATGATCTTCGTGCCCCTCTGGCTCACCTTCTCCTACACCGTCGGCGCCTTCAGCGTGTGGAGCCCCAACGGGTTCCTCTTCAAGGCCGGCGTCATGGACTTCGCCGGCGGCTACGTCATCCACCTCTCCTCCGGCATCGCCGGCTTCACCGCCGCCTTCTGGGTCGGCCCGAGGACGGCCAAGGACAGGGAGACGTTTCCGCCCAACAACATCATCCTCACGCTCGCCGGCGCGGGGCTGCTGTGGATGGGGTGGACGGGGTTCAACGGCGGCGCTCCGTACGCCGCCAACATCGACGCGTCCGTCGCCGTCGTCAACACACACCTCTGCACGGCCACGAGCCTCCTGGTGTGGCTCATCCTCGACTGCTTCGTCTTCGGCCGCCCCTCGGCCTTCGGCGCCGTCCAGGGCATGATCACCGGCCTCGTCTGCATCACCCCGGCCGCCGGGCTGGTGCAGGGCTGGGCGGCGATGCTGATGGGGCTCGTCTCCGGGAGCGTGCCGTGGTTCACCATGATGGTGCTGCACAAGCGGTGCCGGCTCCTGAGGCACGTGGACGACACGCTCGCCATCCTCCACACGCACGGCGTGGCCGGCAGCCTCGGCGGCCTCATGACGGGCCTCCTGGCGGAGCCGCGGCTATGCCGGCTCTTCTTCGGCGACGACCCGCGGTACGTGGGATTCGTGTACGCGGTCAGGGGCGGGCGCGTCTCCGCGGGGTTTCGGCAGATGGGCGTGCAGCTGGCCGGGATCGCGTTCATCGTGGCCCTCAACGTCGTCGTCACGAGCATCATTTGCCTGCTCGTCAGGGTGGCCGTGCCGCTCCGACTCAGCGAGGAGCAGCTGGCGGCCGGCGACGACGCCATACACGGGGAGGACGCGTACGCGGTGTGGGGCGAGGGCGAGACGTACGAGCAGTCCGTGCATGGGAGCCGGCGATACCAAATGACGGCCAATCCTATGTCGTCCAAGGTTGATGAGATCATCTGAGCAGTCCTATGCATTTGTAAGGTCGATACTAGTGCATTGTGGAGTATGTTTAACGGATTTGCGGTTTAGGGGTACTCCTAGATCCTAGTCTACCACGAACGAATGTCCAAGGAAATATTAGGAACGGCCACCTATACGGTCAAACCCACAACACTGTAGTTTTCGATCGTTGAAGCAGCCCGAAGGGGCTGAGCCCTAGGATCAACATATAGCTAGCGATCCTTATCTCCACACTTAATTGCATATAAGTATCACATTTGTGCCTAGGATAACGAATTGGTAAGAAATATAAAAGTGTTTAGATCACTACTTTAGAGGGGGTATCAATTTTCTTTACGGAGGGAGGGAGTACTAGTTTTCGTTTTTTTTTGTTTGCAGATTAGTATCGAATTTGGGGCAGACCGCAACAATCACATGGATTAGCGTTTGAACAAGTTTTGACAATCTATACCTAAGATGCAATCTTAATCAACAATGCATTATCCGTCTTACTTTCATATCGGTACTGATTCGGATTGGTACTGATCCGGATTGTGGATGAATATCTCAACGAAATCAGGATTAGAGACGAAATTAAAGACGGCTTGCCCGTTTCTTTGTACGTATTAAATCTACATGCAAGCCATGTTTAAATAGAAGACATGTGAAATCTTGAACTTGCGCTTTTGTATGCAAAGACCGTCTTTGTTTGGGCCGTAGCTACAAATACTCAAATTATAGACATTTCTTTTGTAAATTAAGAGCGTGTGGTATTCTTTTCTCCCGTTGCAACGCACGAGCCCTTTTGCTAGTGAAACTAATGAGCGGGGCCGACATGACGCGTCGCGTGCATGTTCTTTTGTAGAAAACTCACTTACTTTACATTTGACTCGTGGCGCGTTGTGGGGAGTGCACCCCCGCGTACACTCGAATCTCACGACAACTCTTTTTGCAAATGAGGTGCATGATTAAATATAAAGTAAGGGGATTTTCTACAAAAGAACATGCACATGATGCACCACGTCGCCCCCCCTGAAAGTGGCCCCCGCTGGTTAGCTTGTCAAAACCGGTTCAAACGTGATTCAATGCGATTTGTTGCGGCCTGCCCCGGACTCGGTACTGATCTCCAAAGATGATGAAAAGCGGTATCAATTTGTTACCTTAGGAACAAATGTGGTACTTCTGCAATTAGGTCTCATCTATTGGGGCTTCTACCTGTGAATTGGTTCATCTGTCTGGTTCCCTGCTAAGCTCTTCCACAGGTCATGCTTCCCAGTTCGGCCGCTCCCCCTGCCACACACACCTCCTCCGGTGGCTTGCGGTCTTACCGTTCCCTCCATCATCGTTGTGTCAGTGGTGCACCACGTAGACCTTGCTTTTCGCCCCTGCTCTCACACAGTGGCCAATGGTCCATGATAAACACATTCTCACTCAACAACAGAATCAACCTGTGCAAACCCGGAGCTCTGTTAGCCTCGTCCAGATGCCAACCTTGTGCCCGATGTTTTTGTAGGCGTCAGGGCACGTATCATCCATGTGCGCCAACGAGGTGGTGTGCATTCACTGAAGGAAATATGCCCTAGAGGCAATAATAAAATTATTATTTATTTCCTTGTATCATGATAAATGTTTATTATTCATGCTAGAATTGTATTAACCGGAAACATAATACATGTGTGAATACATAGACAAACAGAGTGTCACTAGTATGCCTCTATTTGACTAGCTCGTTGATCAAAGATGGTTATGTTTCCTAACCATAGACATGAGTTGTTATTTGGTTAACGGGATCACATCATTAGGAGAATGATGTGATTGACTTGACCCATTCCATTAGCTTAGCACTTGATCGTTTAGTTTGTTGCTATTGCTTTCTTCATGACTTATACATGTTCCTATGACTATGAGATTATGCAACTCCCGTTTATCGGAGGAACACTTTGTGTGCCACCAAACATCACAACGTAACTGGGTGATTATAAAGGTGCTCTACAGGTGTCTCCGAAGGTACTTGTTGGGTTGGCGTATTTCGAGATTAGGATTTATCACTCCGATTGTCGGAGAGGTATCTCTGGGCCCTCTCGGTAATGCACATCACTCAAGCCGTGCAAGCATTTCAACTAATAAGTTAGTTGCAGGATGATGTATTACGGAATGAGTAAAGAGATTTGCCAGTAACGAGATTGAACTAGGTATTGAGATACCGACGATCGAATCTCGGGCAAGTAACATACTGATGACAAAGGGAACAACGTATATTGTTATGCGGTCTGACCGATAAAGATCTTCGTAGAATATGTAGGAGCCAATATGAGCATCCAGGTTCCGCTATTGGTTATTGACCGGAGACGTGTCTCGGTCATGTCTACATAGTTCTCGAACCCGTAGGGTCCGCACGCTTAAAGTTCGGTGACGATCGTAATTAGGGTTTTTGTGTTTTGATGTACCGAAGGTTGTTCGGTGTCCCGGATGTGATCACAGACATGACGAGGAGTCTCGAAATGGTCGAGACATAAAGATTGATATATTGGAAGCCTATATTTGGATATCGGAAACGTTCCGGGTGAAATCGGGATTTTACCGGAGTACCGGTGGGTTACCGGAACCCCCCCCCCCCCCCCCCCGGGGTTATTGGGCCTACATGGGCCCTAAGGGAGAAGAGGAGGGCCGGCCAGGGCAGGCCGCGCGCCCCCTCCCCCCCTAGTCCGAATAGGACAAGGAAGGGGGGGCGATGCCTCCCTTTCCTCTTTCTCCCTTCCCCTTCCTTTTCCAACAAGGCAAGAGGGGGGAGTCCTACTCCCGGTGGGAGTAGGACTCCTCCAGGCGCACCCCTTGGGCCGGCCGCACCTCCCCCTCTCCCTCCTTTATATACGGGGGCAAGGGGGCACCCCATGACACACAAGTTGATCTTCGTGATCGTTCCTTAGCCGTGTGTGGTGCCCCCTTCCACCATATTCCACCTCGGTCATATCGTAGCAGTGCTTAGGCGAAGCCCTGCGTCGGTAGAACATCATCACCGTCATCACGTCGTTGTGCTGACGAAACTCTCCCTCAACACTTTGATGGATCGGAGCTCGAGGGACGTCACCGAGTTGAACGTGTGCAGAACTCGGAGGTGCCGTACGTTCGGTACTTGGATAGGTCGGATCGGGAAGACGTACGACTACTTCCTCTACGTTGTGTCAACGCTTCTGTTGCCGGTCTACGAGGGTACGTAGACAACACTATCCCCTCTCGTTGCTATGCATCACCATGATCTTGCGTGTGTGTAGGAATTTTTTTGAAATTACTACGTTCCCCAACAGTGGCATCCGAGCCAGGTTTTATGCGTTGATGTAATATGCACGAGTAGAACACAAGTGAGTTGTGGGCGATATAAGTCATACTGCTTACCAGCATGTCACACTTTGGTTCGGCGGTATTGTTGGATGAAGCGGCCCGGACCGACATTACGCGTACGCTTACGCGAGACTGGTTCTATCGATGTGCTTTGCACACAGGTGGCTGGCGGGTGTCAGTTTCTCCAACTTTAGTTGAACCGAGTGTGGCTACGCCCGGTCCTTGCGAAGGTTAAAACAACACCAACTTGACAAACTATCGTTGTGGTTTTCGATGCGTAGGTAAGAACGGTTCTTGCTCAGCCCGTAGCAGCCACGTAAAACTTGCAACAACAAAGTAGAGGACGTCTAACTTGTTTTTGCAAGGCATGTTGTGATGTGATCTGGTCAAGACGTGATGAGATATAAGTTGTTGTATAAGATGATCATGTTTTCTTGAAGTTATCGGCAATTGGCAGAAGCCTTATGGTTGTCTCTTTATTGCATAAGATGTAAGTGCCAAATAATTGCTTTACTTTATCGCTATGCGATAGCAATAGTTGCAAGAGCAATAGTTGGCGAGACGACCATGTGATGACACATTGATATAGATCAAGATGATGGAGATCATGGTGTCATGCCGGTGACGATGGAAATCATGACGATGCTTTGGAGATGGAGATCAAAGGCACAAGATGATGATGGCCATATCATGGCACATATTTTGATTGCATGTGATGTTTATCTTTTATACATCTTATTTTGCTTAGTTCGACGGTAGCTTTATAAGATGATCTCTCACTAATTATCAAGGTACAAGTGTTCTCCCTGAGTATGCACCGTTGCGAAAGTTCTTCGTGCTGAGACACCACGTGATGATCGGGTGTGATAGGCTCTACGTTCAAATACAACGGTGCAAAACAGTTGCACACGTGGAATACTCAGGTTAAACTTGACGAGCCTAGCATATAACAGATATGGCCTCGGAACACGGAGACTGAAAGGTCGAGCATGAATCATATAGTAGATATGATGAACATAGTGATGTTCACCATTGAAACTACTCCATCTCACGTGATGATCGGACATGGTTTAGTTTATATGGATCACGTGATCACTTAGAAGATTAGAGGGATGTCTATCTAAGTGGGAGTTCTTAAGTAATATGATTAATTGAACTTTAATTTATCATGAACTTAGTCGTGGTAGTATCAGCATATCTATGTTGTAGACCAATAGCTCGCATTTAGCTCCCCTGTTTTATTTTTGATATGTTCCTAGAGAAAATTAAGTTGAAAGATGTTAGTAGCAATGATGCGGATTGGATCCGTGATCTGAGGATTATCCTCATTGCTGCACAGAAGAATTATGTCCTTAATGCACCGCTAGGTGACAGACCTATTGCAGGAGCAGATGCAGACGTTATGAATGTTTGGCTAGCTCAATATGATGACTACTTGATAGTTTAGTGCACCATGCTTAAACGGCTTAGAATCGGGACTTCAAAGACGTTTTGAACGTCATGGACCATATGAGATGTTCCAGGAGTTGAAGTTAATATTTCAAGCAAATACCCGAGTTGAGAGATATGAAGTCTCTAACAAGTTCTATAGCTAAAAGATGTAGGAGAATAGCTCAAGCAGTGAGCATGTGCTCAAATTGTCTAGGTACTACAATCGCTTGAATCAAGTGGGAGTTAATCTTCCAGATAAGATAGTGATTGACATAATTCTCTAGTCACCATCACAAAGTTAGTAGAACTTCGTGATGAACTATGATATGCAAGGGATAACGGAAACAATTCCCAAGTTCTTCGTAATGCTGAAATCAACGAAGGTAGAAATCAAGAAAAATATCAAGTGTTGATGGTAGACAAGACCACTAGTTTCAAGAAAAAAGCAAAGGGAAGAAGGGGAACTTCAAGAAGAACGGCAAGCAAGTTGCTGCTCAAGTGAAGAAGCCCAAGTTTGGTCCTAAGCCTGAGACTAAGTGCTTCTACTACAAAGGGACTGGTCACTGGAAGCGGAACTGCCCCAAGTATTTGGCGGATAAGAAGGATGGCAAAATGAACAAAGGTATATTTGATATACGGATTATTGATATGTATTTTACTAGTGTCCGTAGCAACCCCCCGGTATTTGATACTGGTTCAGTTGCTAAGAATAGTAACTCGAAACGGGAGTTGCAGAATGAACAGAGACTAGTTAAGGGTGAAGTGACGATGTGTGTTGGAAGTGGTTCCAAGATTGATATGATCATCATCGCACACTCCCTATACTTTCGGGATTAGTGTTGAACCTAAATAAGTTTTATGTGGTGTTTGCATTGAGCATGAATATGATTTGATCATGTTTATGTTGGGGAATGTAGTAATTTCAAAAAAAAAATCCTACGCACACGCAGGATCATGGTGATGCATAGCAACAAGAGGGGAGAGTGTTGTCTACATACCCTTGTAGACCATTTGCGGAAGCGTTATATCAACGCGGTTGATGTAGTCGTACGTCTTCACGATTCGACCGATCCAAGTACCGAAAGCACGACACCTCCGAGTTCTGCACACGTTTGGCTCGGTGACGTCCTCGCCTTCTTGATCCAGCAAGAGGGCCGAAGTAGTAGATGAGTTCCGGCAGCACGACGGCATGGTGACGGTGTTGGTGAAGAACAATCTCCATAGGGCTTCGCCTAAGCACTACGAAAACTATGAAGGGGGATAAACTAGAGGGGACGGGGTTGCCGGCACACGGCTTGGTGTTTCTTGATGTGTCTTTGGTGCTAGCCCTGCCCCTCTATTTATATGTTGAGCCCTGGGGTCGAAACTTGGAGCAAAAGCCTCCTCAAAGTCGGTTTTTCCCGAAAGGCAAGAGTCCCACTCGGACTCCAGGACCAAATGCCACAATCCTTGGCGTCTGGCCCAGACGCCATGGGCCTCGGCGTCTGGCCCAGGGCCAGACGCCAGGGTCTCCGGCGTTTGGCCCCCTGGCCTCCGCAAAACTCCTTTTGCACCAACTTATAGCCCCATGGGCCTGACCCCTTGGCCAAACCATATCATCCAATATATGAATCTTTACCTTCGGACCATTCCGGAGCTCCTCGTCATGTCTGTGATCTCATTCAGGACTCCGAACAACATTCGGTCACCAACATACATAACTCATAGTACTATATCGTCAACGAACGTTAAGCGTGCGGACCCTACGGGTTCGAGAACTATGTAGACATGACCGAGACACCTCTCTGGTCAATAACCAATAGCGGGACCTGGATGCCCATATTGGCTCCTACATATTCTACGAAGATCTTTTATCGGTCAAACCACATAACAACATACGTTGTTCCCTTTGTCATCGGTATGTTACTTTCCCGAGATTCGATCGTCGGTATCTCAATACCTAGTTCAATCTCGTTACCGGCAAGTCTCTTTACTCGTTTCGTAATACATCATCCCGCAACTAACTCATTAGTTGCAATGCTTGCAAGGCTTATAGTGATGTGCATTACCGAGTGGGCCCAGAGATACCTCTCCGACAACCGGAGTGACAAATCCTAATCTCGAAATACGCCAACCCAACAAGTACCTTCGGAGACACCTGTAGAGCACCTTTATAATCACCCAGTTACGTTGTGATGTTTGGTGGCACACAAAGTGTTCCTCCGATAAACGGGAGTTGCATAATCTCATAGTCATAGGAACATGTATAAGTCATGAAGAAAGCAATAGCAACAAACTAAACGATCAAGTGCTAAGCTAACGGAATGGGTCAAGTCAATCACATCATTCTCCTAATGATGTGATCCCGTTAATCAAATGACAACTCATGTCTATGGTTAGGAAACATAACCATTTTTGATCAACGAGCTAGTCAAGTAGAGGCATACTAGTGACACTCTGTTTGTCTATGTATTCACACATGTATTATGTTTACGATTAATACAATTCTAGCATGAATAATAAACATTTATCATGATATAAGGAAATAAATAATAACTTTATTATTGCCTCTAGGGCATATTTCCTTCAGTTTATTGCAATACGGTTATTCATTTAAGTAAGAGAATAAATTGTTGTTCTGTTTACATATATGGTTACACACCCAATGAAAATGGTTCGTTGGATCTCGATCGTAGTGATACACATATTCATAATATTGAAACCAAAAGATGCAAAGTTAATAATGATAGTGCAACTTATTTGTGAACTGCCGTTTAGGTCATATTGGTGTAAAGCGCATGAAGAAACTCCATGCTGATGGACTTTTGGAATCACTTGATTATGAATCAGTTGATGCTTGCGAACCATGCCTCATGGGCAAGATGACTAAGACTCCGTTCTCCGGAACAATGCAGCAAGCAACAGATTTGTTGGAAATCATGCATACTGATGTATGTGGTCCGATGAATATTGAAGCTCGCGGCAGGTATCATTATTTTCTGATCTTCACAGATGATTTGAGCAGATATGAGTATATCTACTTGATGAAACACAAGTCTGAAACATTTGAAAAGTTCAAAGAATTTCAGAGTGAAGTGGAGAATCATCGTAACAAAATAAAAGTTTCTATGATATGATCGCAGAAGTAAAATATTTGAGTTACGAGTTTGGCCTTCAGTTAAAACAATGTGAAATAGTTTCACTACTCACGCCACCTGGAACACCATGGTGTAATGGTGTGTCCGAACGTCGTAACCATGCTTTATTAGATATGGTGCGATCTATGACGTCTCTTACTGATTTACCGCTATCGTTTTGGGGTTATACATTAGAGACAGCTACATTCACGTTAAATAGGGCACCATCTAAATCCGTTGAGACGACACCGTATGAACTATGGTTTGGCAAGAAACCTAAGCTGTCGTTTCTTAAAGTTTGAGGTTGCAAAGCTTATGTGAAAAAGTTTCAACCTGATAAGCTCAAACCCAAATCGGAGAAGTACGTCTTCATAGGATACTCAAAATAAAATGTTGGGTACACCTTCTATCACAGATCCGAAGGCAAGATATTCGTTGCTGAGAATGGATCCTTTCTAGAGAAGGAGTTTCTCTCGAAAGAAGTGAGTGGGAGGAAAGTAGAACTTGATGAGGTAACTGTACCTGCTCCCTTATTGGAAAGTAGTTCATCACAGAAATCTGTTCCTGTGACTACTACACCAATTAGTGAGGAAGCTAATGATGATGATCATGTAACTTCAGATCAAGTTACTACCGAACCTCGTAGGTAAACCAGGGTGATATCCGCATCAGAGTGGTACGGTAATCCTGTTCTAGAGGTCATGTTACTTGACCATGACGAGCCTACGAACTATGAGGAAGCGATGATGAGCCCAGATTCCACGAAATGGCTTGAGGCCATGAAATCTGAGATGGGATCCATGTATGAGAACAAAGTGTGGACTTTGGTTGACTTGCCCGTTGATCGGCAAGCAATTGAGATTAAATGGATCTTCAAAAGGAAGACGGACGCTGATATTAGTGTTACTATCTACAAAGTTAGAATTGTCGCAAAAGGTTTTCGACAAGTTCAAGGTGTTGACTATGATGAGAGTTTCTCACTCGTATCTATGCTTAAGTCTATTCGAATCATGTTAGCAATTGCCACATTTTATGAAATCTGGCAAATGGATAAACAAAACTACATTCCTTAATGGATTTATTAAAGAAGAGTTGTATATGATGCAACAAGAAAGTTTTGTCAATCCTAAAGGTGCTAACAAAATATGCAAGCTCCAGCGATCCATCTATGGACTGGTGCAAGCATCTCGGAGTTGGAATATACGCTTTGATAAGTTGATCAAAGCATATAGTTTTATACAGACTTGTGGTGAAGCCTGTATTTACAAGAAAGTGAGTGGGAGCACTACAGCATTTCTGATAAGTATATGTGAATGACATATTGTTGATCGGAGATAATGTAGAATTATTCTGCAAAGCATAAAGGAGTGTTTGAAAGGAGTTTTTCAAAGAAAGACCTCGGTGTAGCTGCTTACATATTGAGCATCAAGATCTATTGAGATAGATCAAGAAGCTTGATAAGTTTTTCAATGAGTACATACCTTGACAAGATTTTGAAGTGGTTCAAAATGGAACAGTCAAAGAAAGAGTTCTTGCCTGTGTTACAAGGTGTGAAACTGAGTAAGACTCAAAGCCCGACCACGGCAGAAGATAGAAAGAGAATGAAAGTCATTCCCTATGCCTTGGCCATAGGTTCTATAAAATATGTCATGCTGTGTACCAGATCTATTGTATACCCCACACTGTTTTTGGCAAGGGGTACAATAGTGATCTACGAGTAGATCGCTGGACAGCAGTCAAAATTATCCTTAGTGGAATAAGGATATGTGTCGGTGTCAAAACCGGCGGATCTCGGGTAGGGGGTCCCGAACTGTGCCTCGAGGCCGGATGGTAATAGGAGGCAGGGGACACAATGTTTTACCCAGGTTCGGGCCCTCTTGATGGAGGTAAAACCCTACGTCCTACTTGATTAATATTGATGATATGGGTAGTACAAGAGTAGATCTACCACGAGATCAGAGAGGCTAAACCCTAGAAGCTAGCCTATGGTATGATTGTATGTTGTCCCACGGACTAAAACCCTCCGGTTTATATAGACACCGGAGAGGGCTAGGGTTACACAGAGTCGGTTACAATGGGAGGAGATATACATATCCGTATTGCCAAGCTTGCCTTCCACGCCAAGGAAAGTCCCATCCGGACACGGGACGAAGTCTTCAATCTTTTATCTTCATAGTCCAACAGTCCGGCCAAAGAATATAATCCGGCTGTCCGGAGACCCCCTAATCCGGGACTCCCTCAGTAGCCCCTGAACCAGGCTTCAATGAAGATGAGTCCAGCGCACAGATTGTCTTCGGCATTGCAAGGCGGGTTCCTCTCCAAATTCCGTGTACCTGTTGAAATATTGTCCGGCCTCTTGTGAATGTTGCACTCCTTGGCTTCCACGCCCAATAATGGCCATTTTCCACGTGTCGAGCGAATGTGAAGAGCCAGGGTGTTTTTACATTTACCCCCCTAGCTGTGTGAATGAACTGCCTATTAAAAAGACGAGGATTCAGATCCAAATCACACCATCCTCCCTTGGCGAGCCTTCATCGGAGCGCATCCGACAGAGATCCATTCCATCATGGCTGGTCGACGCGGCTCCTCCTCTCGCCCCCCTAGCCCCAAGCCTGGAGATTGGAAGAGATGTTCCGTCCCGCATAGCAAATTAGTGATGCTTCAGACCAAGGGATTTCTTCCCCCAACGTACATGGTCCCGGTTCGAGCTGGGCTCGCCACCTATAATGGCAGAGAGAAAGCGGAGAGCCTTCCCAATCCCTCCAAGGGAGAGCGAGTATGCCTTGTCCCTCATTTGGTAAGAGGCCTCGGATTTCCAATTCATCCATTTCTCCGGGGGCTCCTGGAGTTCTACGGCCTCCAGTTGCACAACCTTACGCCTGCCTCCATATTGCATATCGCAGGCTTCGTAGCCCTTTGCGAGCTGTTTTTGGGCTGTGAGGCTCATTTCGCGCTGTGGAAGAAGCTGTTCTGCCTTGTGCCCCGTTCTCAGAAGGGATCAATATATCAAGTGGGCGGAGCCGAAGTGTGGCGTATTGCCGGGACCGGATATCTATCCGGAACCCCAAAGAAGACGTCCGAAGACTGGCCTTCAGAATGGTTTTATATAGAAGACGTCCCCCTCCCGGACCCTATTCGAATCGGCCTCCCTGAGTTCGACAACGCTCCTTTGAAGAAGCGCCGGAGCTGGCGTCCATGGAGCCCCCTGGAGGAAGATGACAGGGACGTTCTTTACGTGATGAGTCAGATAAGTTTGTTAGCTCGATCCGGATTGACCATGATCGAGGTCATGGCCACATGTATTATCCGGGGGGTGCAGCCGCTTCAGTATAGAGGCCACCCCATGTGGGATTTCAACGGGGAGGATGACGCCACCCGCTACGGACGTAAAGGGTTGGAATCGGTTGCTGATCTAATAAAGATCTTATCCGCTTTGTATAAGGGAGAAGAGGAGGAATTCCTCCATGTCAACCCGCAGGGCGGATTTTCTATGTACAATCCTCCGAGCTGGGTAAGCGGAGACTTTTTCTCGCCCATCCGTTTCATATTCCCATAGTTAAGTATTCAGTCTAGCGATTTCAACGCAGGAGCTGCGCCAGGCTATAAGGGAGATAAACAACCCCCCTCCACAACCCAAGGACCCGGAACGGTCCCTTGACCCGGCCTCCCAAGAGGATCCGGACATATCTGTGGATCTGATCGATGGGGTATTTTACCAATTGAGCAATGACAACGCCTTGGTGGCCATTACGGCCGATTACCCTAGGCTACTTCCAGCCTCACAGGTAACTGAGACCGAAGTCCCAGTACTTTGAAAAGGGATCCATCCTTGCGTGTTTTTGATTACCGTATAACAACCGTGTTTTGCAGGGGAGGTCCTCGAGGCGGAAGGCCGAGCCTGCGGCGACTAGCCAACAAGGGGCCGCGAGGCTAGGCAGGCTAAAAGACACACAGTCCGGATTGAGACACCGGCGCAGCGGTACGGCGCGCCGTCTTTATTCCAAGACATTATTCTCAGAGGCATACTAACGCCCATGCCTTCTTTTTAGGAAAAAGAGCGCTCGCCGGACTATACCCGGAGAGGCTACTAATCGCGCCTCCACCAGCCAGGCTCCAAGGCCGGATTCAGAGGCGGGAACGAATACGAGGCATGCGCCGGGCGCTCCTCCGACAGAGGATGCGGATAGACTGTCCGCCACCAATTCTGAGGTGGAAAGTGCCATGAACCACAGGCGTCGCCGGACTGTTCTTCGTGACGCTTGTTTTCCCAAGAGGCATTGGATGCCTTCAACTCGGGAGATGCGTACCTTCATGCTGCTCAAAATGGTCTAGCCAGAGCCACGGAGCAGTATGTAAAAGACATACGGGTGAGAAAATTTGGTGATTATATATATCAGTAGCCCCTGAGACTTGAAACAGTTAGAATAACTGTTTAAGGATCATTTGTTATGTAGGTTCTTACAGAAAAGAATACCCAACTGTCCCAGGAGCTGGAAGAGTGCAAAGCCCAACTTCAGGCCGCACTGGCCGCAGAAGGGGAGCCCAAAGAGACCCCCTCTGGTAATATATCCTTCGAATGATAAGTATCATATAAAGTGTGGCGTATATGTAGATCTGACGATAAAACTGCAAATGATGCTGGAGTAAATCCGGATAAGCAACAGCTCCTACACCAGCTGAAGGCCGGTGAGAGCGTGCTTACGAGGGTGAGGCAGGAGAAGAATGATCTCCTAGATGCCAACACCAAGCTGGGCGATCGGCGGCTTCGACGCGGTATATTTACTAAGTGCTTTAACGAACTTTGAAAAAGAGTTCAGCGAGGAAGTTGGCTGACAGAGTTATGTCTGTAGGTATGCTAACAGGTCGTCCTGCAGAGGAAATGCCCAGTTCTATGGGTGACCTTCTTCCCGAGCTCTCACAACTGCACGAACGAGTTCGGCAGGTGATGCAAGGCGTCGCCCAGGCCTTGTGGCCATCCGTCTCCATGCCCGAAGGCCTTGGAGAGCTTGCAGAGAAGCTGAAGGGAGCGCGGCGGCGCTTCCGATTATGGAAGATATCGGCCTGCCGTCAGGGCGCCAAGGAAGCCTGGGCAATGGTGAAGACGCGGTACACGAAGGCTGACCCAAACCACATGGCCGAGGTCGGACCTGTGGGGCCCGATGGGAAGGAGATCCCTGTGAGCTTAGTGTACGGCCAAGTAGAATTGGCCGCAAAGTATTCCCAACAGGACTGTAGACTAGACAGCCTATTGGATGGTATTGAAGAGGAATTCAACCAGTCAAATTGACTATGTAATTTAAAGTGACATGTATAATGCCTTCTGGCCGGATTGTAGATCGTTTGTCGTGGCGGACCTTTTCGCTTCAACCTCGGGACCCGACGGTCCGGAGTGTATCCGAATACCCTCTCGGTTATGTAAGAACCGGGGCATGCGTGGAGACCAGGCGTAGGGGTCATTAGTGCTTGAACAGACAAGTGCCAAACTAGTTATGTTATATTACATGGTTAGTAAGAAACATCTTCCAGGGAGAATAGTTTCGTTAGGGGTTCCCTTCCCTGGGAGGCATGCCCTAAAGTGCATGTCCGGACTGCGAGAAGAGACGCAGAAAAAACATCTGGGGGCGCATAAGTAAATAAGTGAAAAATCATCTTTAGTTCACCGACTGAATATTCCCTTAAGAACGCTAGCTTTCGGCTTCACCCAGTCTGAGGTACACATCCGGCTGACCCGACAGTAACAATCGTAGAGGTGCTCCCCTTATGCCCTAGCCGAATTAACGGGAACGTAGGGCATAAATACAAGAGCCAGGCAACCCAGCTTGGCCAAAACTTAAGTCATATCGATGCATATAATGGTGAATAAAGGGTACATGTGGAAGGATAAGACATGTGTTGGGCATAAAGCCCGTATAAATAAGCTTCTGTTAAAGAAGCCCCCAGGTATAATGAGCGCGGATAGCGCGTCAGTTGCATGCAAACAAGGCACGAATGGGCCCCTAAAGGCTGTGAGAGAAAAGAAAAGGAGAAGGAGAAAAATATAAGACAGATAGTGTATAAAAAATGGACAGAGGAAGGAGACGAACATAGAGTCCGGCTTTAGGCGTAGAATCTTTGGAGTCGGGCTGCGTTCCATGGGTTCGGCTTGAGTCGATTATCCGATGCATCCCGCAGACGGTACGCTCCACCAGTCAGGACTTGGTCAATGATGAAGGGACCTTCCCATTTGGGCTTGAGTTTGTCCTTTCTCTTATCCAGCAGACGTAGAACTAACTCACCAACATTGTAAGTTTTGGCCCGTACTTCTCTGCTTTGGTATCTTCGAGCCTGCTGTTGATAGAATGCGGAACGGGCTTTTGCCACGTCACGCTCCTCCTCCAAGGCGTCCAAACTATCCTGCCGATCGAGCTCGGCTTCTCTTTCTTCGTACATGCGCACTCGAGGTGACTCATGAATAATGTCGCAGGGCAGAACCGCCTCTGCGCAGTATACCATAAAGAATGGTATGTATCCGGTAGTGCGATTCGGCGTGGTCCGCAGCCCCTAGAGTACGGAGTCGAGCTCCTCTACCCAATGCATGTTAGATTCCTTGAGGGACCGCACTAATCTAGGTTTGATGCCGCTCATGATAAGACCATTTTCTCGCTCGACCTGACCGTTAGTTTATGGGTGATAGACTGAAGCATAATCAAGCTTGATGCCCATGTTTTTGCACCAGAGTTTTACCTCGTCGGCCGTAAAGTCCGTGGCGTTATCAGTGATGATGCTGTGGGGGACGCCGTAACGGTGTACGACCCCGGATATGAAGTCTATCACCGGTCCGGATTCGGCCGTCTTAACAGGCTTGGCTTCTATCCATTTGGTGAACTTATCCACCATGAGCAGTAAGTATTTTTGCTTGTGGGTTCCTCCTTTAAGGGGTCCAACCATGTCAAGCCCCCAGACCGCGAAGGGCCAGGTGATGGGGATAGTTTGGAGGGCGGTGGGTGGCATATGGCTTTGGTTAGCAAAAAGCTGGCAACCAACGCATCGTTGGACTAAGTCCTGAGCGTCTGTCCGGGCCGTCGGCTAATAGAAGCCTGTATGGAAGGCCTTGCTTACAAGGGCCCGAGCTGCCGCGTGGTGACCGCCGAGTCCGGCATGAATTTCAGCCAGAATATTCCGCCCTTCCTCTTCGAAGATGCACCTTTGAAGGACTCCGGTGGTGCTTTTCTTATAAAGCTCTCCCTCATGGACTTTGTAGGCTTTAGATCGCCGCATTATGCAGCGTGCCTCGTTTTGGTCCGCGGGAAGTTCCTGCTTAGTTAGGTAGGCTAGGAATGGTTCTGTCCACGGGGCGATGACTGCCATTATTACGTGGGCTGAAGATGTTATTTCGTTGGCAGAGCCTCCAATTATGTCAGAATGTTCGGTGTCGGGCAGTGCGGTTGGGTCTGGGCTGTTATTTCCGGGTTCCCTTCCCATACTACGGATGGCTTGAACAGCCTCTCCAAGAAGATGTTGGGAGGGACGGCATCGCGTTTTGCGCCGATGCGTGCCAGGACGTCTGCTGCCTGATTGTTTTCCCGGGCAATATGGTGAAATTCGAGCCCCTCGAACCGAGCTGACATTTTAGGACGGCGTTGCGATAAGCTGCCATTTTCGGATCCTAGGCATCAAAGTCTCCATTTATTTGGGATATCGCGAGGTTCGAATCCCCGCGCACCTCTAGGCGTTGAATGCCCATGGATACTGCCATCCGGAGACCATGTAGGAAGGCCTCATATTCGGCTGCGTTGTTGGAGTCCGTATACATTATCTGGAGTACGTATTGAACTGTATCTCCTGTTGGGGACGTCAAAATGACGCCAGCCCCCAGACCAGCCAACATTTTGGAGCCGTCGAAGTGCATGATCCATTTGGAATATGTGTGGTACTCTTTAGGGAGTTCGGCTTCCGTCCATTCGGCGACGAAGTCGGCCAAAACTTGCGACTTAATAGCTCGCCATGGCTTGTAAGTTATGTCGAACGGGAGGAGCTCAATGGCCCATTTGGCAATCCGGCCCGTCCCGTCGCGGTTGTTTATAATATCGTTAAGTGGTACTTCCGAGGCTACCGTTATCGAACACTCTTGAAAGTAGTGTCGCAGCTTCCGGGATGCCATAAATACCGCGTATGCTATCTTTTGATAATGCGGGTACCGTGACTTGCATGGAGTAAGGACAGTGGACACATAGTAAACCGGCTTTTGAAAGGGGAATTTGTGTCCATCCGTTTCTCGTTCGACGACGAGCACTGCGCTTACAACTTGATGAGTTGCCTCAATGTATAATAGCATTGGTTCGCCAATGTTTGGCGCGGCCAGGACTGGGTTTGTTGCCAATATGGCTTTTATTTCGTCGAGTCCGGCCATGGCGGCATCCGTCCACTCAAAGTGTTCGGTGCGCCAGAGGAGGCGATAAAGGGGTAATGCCTTTTCTCCCAAGCGGGAGATAAAGCGGCTTAGAGCCGCCACGCATCCGGTCAATTTTTGTATTTGTTTGAGGTCCTTTGGGATGTCCAATTGTGACAGAGCTCAGATCTTGGCTGGATTTGGTTCAATTCCTCTATCGGATACAATGAAGCCCAAGAGCTTTCCGGCTGGTATGCCGAAAACGCAATTTTCCGGGTTGAGCTTGATGCCGTATGTTCAGAGGTTATCAAATGTGAGCCTCAAGTTGTCTACTAGAGATTCGACATGCTTGGTTTTGACGACCACGTCATCTACGTATGCCTCCACTGTTTTGCCGATCTGGTTTGCCAGACATGTCTGAATCATGCGCTGATATGTTGCGCCGGCGTTTTTGAGCCCGAAGGGCATTGTGTTGAAGCAGAATGGGCCGTACGGTGTGATGAATGCTGTTGCAGTTTGGTCTGGCTCTGCCATCTTAATTTGATGGTAGCCGGAGTATGCGTCAAGGAAACACAATGAATCGTGTCCTGCGGTAGCGTCGATGATTTGATCGATGCGGGGGAGGGGGAAGGGATCCTTTGGGAAGGCCTTGTTAAGGTCCTTAAAATCGACGCACAAGCGCCAGGATTTGTCCTTATTTGGTACCATCACCAGGTTTGCTAGCCAGTCCGGATGTTGTATGTCTCTGATGAATCCGGCCTCCAATAGTTTGGCTAGTTCCTCTCCCATGGCTTGTCTCTTAGGTTCGGAGAAACACCGAAGAGCCTACTTGACCGGCTTGAATCCTTTTAGGATATTTAGGCTGTGCTCGGCCAGCCTGCGTGGGATTCCTGGCATGTCTGAAGGGTGCCAGGCAAAAATGTCCCAGTTCTCGCATAGGAACTCTCGTAGTGCGGCGTCGACATCAGGGTTTAATTGTGCCCCGATGGAAGCTGTTTTTGTAGGGTCCGTTGGATGGACTTGGAATTTGACTATTTCGTCCGCCGGTTTAAAGGAGGTGGACTTGGATCTTTTATCGAGTATCACGTCGTCCCTGTTCACCGTGGAGCGCAGTGCAGTCAGTTCCTCGGCCGCTAGGGCTTCGGATAGTGCCTCGAGGGCTAGTGCGGCTGTCTTATTTTCGGCGCGGAGTGCTATGTCCGGATCACTAGCAAGAGTGATGATTCCGTTGGGCCCGGGCATTTTGAGCTTCATGTACCCGTAATGGGGTATGGCTTGGAAGATTGTAAACGCCTCCCGCCCTAATAGAGCGTGGTATCCGCTACTGAACGGGGCCACTTGGAACGTGACCTCTTCGGACCTGTAATTATCCGGCGTGCCGAACACCACATCTAGTGTGATTTTTCCTGTACAGTGCGCTTCCTGACTGGGGATTATTCCTCTAAAGGTTGTTGTCGGTGTCAAAACCGGCGGATCTCGGGTAGGGGGTCCCGAACTATGCGTCTAGGATCGATGGTAATAGGAGGCAGGGGAGACGATGTTTTACCCAGGTTCGGGCCCTCTTGATGGAGGTAAAACCCTACGTCCTGCTTGATTAATATTGATGATATGGTTAGTACAAGAGTTGATCTACCACGAGATTGTAGAGGCTAAACCCTAGAAGCTAGCCTATGGTATGATTGTATGTCTATGATCTATCGACTAGCCTGGCCTCGGTTTATATAATGCGCCAGAGGCCTAGGATAACAAGAGTCCTAGCCGAATACGCCGGTGGGGTGGAGTCCTTGTCTTGATCGCCAAGTCTTGTGGAATCTTCCTTGTATGCGGCAGCTGTCCGAACTGGCCCATGAGTATGCGGCCATGGGGGTCCTCGGCCCAATCCAACTGATCAGGAGACGATGTGATGAGTACCCCCTAGTCCAGGACACCGTTAGTAGCCCCCTGAACCGGTCTTCAAGTTAGGGACGCTCCTCGATTCTTCCGAACTGTTCTTCATCTTCGGTTGACGGTCTTGAAAACTGGTTCAACAAATCTTCTCATCTTCGATCTTGAGGATCGCCGAAATGCATTCAGCGAGTTTACACGTCGGGTATCCGAGGATCCCCTTTAAGTTTCCGGCCTTTATCAATGCCTTATTATTTTTATGCCACACCTCGGGTTTGAAGTTGTTCCCGGGAGGCAGTGTCCTCTTGCGTCCGAGCTCTAACGCCGGACTGCATTTGAGGTATCTTTTGCGGCCGAGCACCAATGCCGGACCGCTTCCGAGCTCCAACGCCGGACTGTATCCGAGCTCCAACGCCAGACTATATCCGAGCTCCAACGCCGGACAGTGTCCCAGCTCCAACGTCGAACTATATCCGAGGTGTCATATCACCTTGGTTCAAAAAAGTTGAAGGAGTTTAGCCAAGCTTAATGCCGGAAATGCCCTCTATGGAGCCAGCCACTAGCGCCCGAGCTTTATGCCGGACTGCTTCCGAGGTGGTGCACCACCCCGACTGTGGGCCAATTTTTGGTCAATATTTTTTATTATTGCAATTTATTCTCTGCCGAGATATATGGCCAGTAGCCCTCAAGGTGTGTATCGGTCTAAAACCCGAGATGCACCTGAAGGATGACGTAAGACCGCTGATCCCAGTAGCCGCTGAGACTCAGGTTGATTTGCAAAATCGGCCTGAGGATCAAGTCCTAGCTCGGCAGAATACTTCGGGACACAAAAAGTGGCGTGCTCAGTTCCTCGAGACTCAGGTTGGGTGTGGCCGACCAACCTGAGGATCAAAATCTCCCCGGAAACTGTATTGCACTTAAAATTTTCTGCATTGAATAGGCAATGCAGTAGCCCCCGAGACACTGGTCGGGTGGCAACACCAGATCAGGGATCGATGTGCCCTTGTAATATTTGTAAATAATAAGCTCGAAGCCCAGTAGCCCCCGAGCCTTAATGCGGGCACGGGTGGCCGAATTAAGGATCGATATCCGTAGTAAAATCACAAATTATATGCAATGACTCTATGTATCCAAGTACTTTACGTCATTTAATGCTCAGATCCGCATTGTACAAAACTTTGCTGACCGACCATCTGCTTCCACCTCCTCGGCCAATAGCCGAGGAGTGTTTGTCTTACTTTATAAAGCCTTTATGAGGACAAAGATTTACGACAAACAAGGCAATCTGGCCATACGGTTTTATAAACAAAGGTACGCGGAGAGATATGTTATATTACTGTTTAACATAAGAAATGTCTTCCAAAGAAAATAGTCCCGCTATCGGTCTCTTTCTTTGGGTTGTCATGCTAAGCATGATCATGAAACCTCAGCTCTGACGTAAGAGCAAAATGTTGAGGATTTTAGTTTGGGAGGCCAGTTACTAGCCCCCGGTAGTGTTCGGCGGCAGTTGAGGTTAAGCCTTAAACACTTCGGCCATTGTTATGAATGGCCCGTCATTTAACATAGTCATCGGATCGCTGACCAGTTTACGCTTATTGTGAAAGTCAGTTTTCGGCTTTCTCCACTGAGGTGCTTAACCATGTGAGCTGGAAGCACAATCGCAGTGGTTCTCCCTTTGCACGCCTAGCCGAACAAAACGGAACGTAGGAAGCAAGTGCAGGAGCCAGGCAACCCAACTATTGACCAAAGACACAATTCGAAACCGATGCATATATAGCAATATCTGAGAATGTTTTTGCCGAATCCCTAAAGGTGTCCGGCGTTGCACTGCGAGACTAATACTGGAAAAGCACAAATAGATTAAAAGTGCCAAAAAGCTTGGAAAACCAAGAAACTTCAGTAAAAACATGACGTCCGAACAATATCAAGTGTCTGGTGCCAATCCGAAAGTTGGTCTTAGAAAAAGGAAGTGCTTTTGTCGTGCTTTAACATGATACATCCTATCTCAAGACTTTGAGCGGGTCAGCCTACGGTTTCAACCTCCTATCCCGAGGGCGGAGTACTTCTCATTAGGCCAGTTTAGCAAACTAAACTCTAGCTGCTTTGAGAGAGAAATTAGACTCCCCGGCTAGTGACCGCACACTCGTGTCGAAAAAAGGAGTGATAAATAATAATAATAAAACTTTGCAACGACTAAGAAGAAGAACACTTATTATAAAACGGCTCAAATAAACTTAAGAGCCCCCAAGTGACTTGGGTAGAAGAATGATTGCATGTACCGAAGTACTTATATCATATCTATGTTCAACCGAACTTTAAACACGTCTTAACCGACCGTTAGCTTCTCCCTCTTCGGTCAAGGACCGAAAAGTGTTATGTACTCCATCGGTCGAGAATATCGACGGTGTTTCCAATAACCAGGCAATCAGGCCATAAGGCTGTAACAGACAAAGCGCGCTCAGGGAACTTATGCTATATTACCGTGAAGTGTAAGAAGCATCTTTGAAGAAAATAGTACCCCCACCGATACCTTTCTTGAGTGCTCATTGTTATTATGAGACTTGTGCAATAGATTTTTTGTACTCATGAGTTCCGTTGTGTGCCGACCATCATTGAAAACTATAAGAGCGCTAGCTTTCGGCTTCACCCAGTCTGAGGTCAGAGCTCGGAGGACCCGATCGTGACAATCGCAGAGGTGCTCCCTTTACTCCCTAGCTGAACAATCGGGAATGTAGGGGTAAGCACAGGATCCAGGCAACCCAGCTTGCAAATCGCTTAAGTCAATATGGTGCATATTGTGGCGTAATACACGAACAAGGAACGAAGCCGTACAAGTATAATCATATGCAAGAGGAAAAGCTTCATAAAGGAAGCCCCCAAATGAATTGGGTCCTTGAATTTGTGTGTCACAAACAAAGTTTTGACAAGGAGATTTTTTACAAGCAACTTTTTTCAAAAGAAGTATAATGCTTGGTCGAACCGAACACAAGTAAAAAATTTAAAACTTGGAGCATGAAGGCAACTTAGCTGGTTAATGTGTTCGGTATTGACGACGTGGTCTGAGCTTGATGCGGGACAAGGTTCCAACCCCCAAGCCGGTCCCGAGGTGGCGGAGCAAAGAGCTCGGCACGCCGAAGTGGTGACATAGCACGGCCAATGCAGGCCGGCAGAGTGATACCGAAGTCCCTGGCATGGGGTAATGAAGTGTTGACGAAGCCCCCCGTCCAGCCGAGGTGACGTGGTATGTCAGTACGCCGAGTTGACGATACTGCCCAACCCGGATCATTTTCCTGTGCACAAGAAATAGTGCAAACCGAAGATAATAGTAATGATAATAAAAAAATGTTGCATAATAAATAATTTATGCAAAGTGAGTAATAAAAGAAATATGGCATGGCGCCGAAGTCAATGTCGATGCAGGGCGTCGGCGTGACACAGTGAAGGCGTGACAAAGTCTGAATTTGCAGGGCGGTCCGGGCTCCGGATGCGGCGTTCGCCGAACAATGTACGGAAACTGACCGAACCACCACGCGACCGTTTTTAATGTGGCCGCCATTTGATAGAGCTGTGTACAGATGATGGAACAAACCAGAGTAATAATTCATTAAGAAAAATAAACCCAACAAGAAAAATTATTAGGATTAATAGCACCTCGTTTATTTGCTGTAGCATTCTGAAGAAAAGCGACTCCCAAAATCGGGAATCGATCCGCACACCCATTGCCTGATGGGCGATAAAGCGATGGCCCGGTGATGCTGGCAAAGGTTGGCTTGCCGAGGCGAAGCCCTCGGTCCAGCTAACGTGACGAAGCTGGTCGACTGGTGACGCCGAAGTCACCAGAGTATGTTGATGAAGAAATAGCCAAGCCCTCGGTCTAGCCGAGGTGACGGAGCCTCGATGTCAGCTGATGAGTCGAAGTAGGTTGGCGTGATGGACACCAGTTTGAAGAAGCAATAGTGCGGCCCTGCCGATGCAGGTCGTGACGTGGTCGATGCCGGCTTGATGAAGCGACCGTGCGGCGATGCCGGTATGCCCGCTCCGTGTAATCCGTGGGGCGGCGATGTTGGTGATGATTTATCCTTCGTGATGCCGAACTCTTGTTCGGCTTGCCGAGATGATGATCGAATGAATTGAGCTCGGCTCAATAAAGCGGCGACATGTGTAGCGCAGGTCGGCAGCCGTGGAGCAATACCGCCGGACTGGTTTGACACTAGCGTGATGGTGAAGATTACCTCGAAGGAGGCTTAAAATTTTATGGGTACGTGTTTAAAAACAACACACAATACCATAGAAGAAAATTCCTTAAAAAAGGTTGTCCAATATCACGTTCATAAAGAAACATGAATTCGGGTCGGATCCGTATTCGCGCAGAAAACAGATCCGAAAATTGGTCCACTCATCGGAAGTTTCCCGGAGTTTGAACCGTTGGATCGAGCTGAAATTTGGAGGTGGTAGATATGGGATTTCCGCAGTAGATGAACGGTTGGATCTTCCAAAGGACCTCCGAGGTGGGCTCTGGAGACCACGCCCTACACTCATCCAGATTCCCGTCCAGATTTGACAGGGCTCCGGTATATCGTAGATTGTCGAAGATTCCTCCATCGGAACTCGACGAAATTTTCCAGGGTTGTTGTAGACTCAATTCCGCACAATTCTACCAAAGGGGTCATCAAAGCGATGCTCTAAGAGGTGGTGGCAGCGGATACAAGTTTGCTGTTCGGAAAAACAGCACGGTCGCCCGAGGGCAATGTTGACGTTGAGCCCCCGAGCTCCATGGATGATTCCTCTGTGATCTTGATAGAGATCGGAGTTGATCTTGATGAAGGCCCTCGTCCGAACATGATGATCGGAGATGGAGCATGGTCCTCGGTCGAGCCAAGGTGACCAGTCGAGCCGGCGACGAAGATGCCGGCATCGCAGTTGACCTACAGACGAGCCATGGATCCTTTTGCCGATCACACAGCGGAACTCTCAATGAAAGCACCAATGTCGGTGTCAAAACCGGCGAATCTCGGGTAGGGGGTCCCGAACTATGTGTCTAGGATCGATGGTAACAGGAGGCAGGGGACACGATGTTTTAACCAGGTTCGGGCCCTCTTGATGGAGGTAAAACCCTACGTCCTGCTTGATTAATATTGATGATATGGTTAGTACAAGAGTTGATCTACCACGAGATCGTAGAGGCTAAACCCTAGAAGCTAGCCTATGGTATGATTGTATGTCTATGATCTATCGACTAGCCTGGCCTCGGTTTATATAATGCACCAGAGGCCTAGGATAACAAGAGTCCTAGCCGAATACGCCGGTGGGGTGGAGTCCTTATCTTGATCGCCAAGTCTTGTGGAATCTTCCTTGTATGCGGCAGCTGTCCGAACTGGCCCATGAGTATGCGGCCATGGGGGTCCTCGGCCCAATCCAACTGATCGGGAGACGATGTGATGAATACCCCCTAGTCCAGGACACCGTCAGTTGTGCTGCTTCGATCGATGCGGTTTCAGTCTATTTCCATTTTTCGAAGAGTTTCCTCATAAATGAGGTTCAATCCGCTGCCACCGTCCATGAATACCTTGGTGAGTCGAAAGCCGTCCACTATTGGACTGAGGACCAATGTGGCTCGTGCTCGGGCTGTTCGGAATTTAGGTTCGTCACTGGTATTAAAAGTAATAGCCATGTCACTCCATGGGTTTATTGTTGCCACGTGGTAGACCTCCGCAAGGCTGCGGAGTGTTCATTGTCGCATATTATTTGATGCGGAAGTCTCGAAGACTGTTAATACCGTACTGGTATCCCTGGGCTGGTGATGTGTGGCTTCTGGGGTTAGAAGATCTTCGCCACTTTTGGCCACCTGCCGGAGTATCCAACATGCTCTAAGGCTATGAGTTGGTGTGGCGCCCTCTGCACTGTGAATTTTACAGGATCCGTTGAGCCATCCCTCCAGTACAGTTCCATGCCCTGTAGAGGGTTTTTGCTTTTTGGTGTTTAACCCGGGTGTCTGGCGATAATGCACCCTTTTATTTCGGACTGGGTTTGTATTCAGGGCCGGATTATTCCAAAATTTTATTTCGATTTTCCAGGCGCTTTCCATCGCACAGTACTTTCGTACTATGGACGCCAAGTCGGCAAAGCGTGTAATTTCGCGGCGACTTATGGCGTTGAGGATTCCCTTGTCCGTGCAATTATTGTAGAAGAATGAAATTGCTTCTTCCTCGCGGCAGTCCTTTATCCTGTTCATGATCAGGAGGAATCTGGCCCAGTAATGGTGTACTGTTTCTTCGGGCTCTTGCCTAATTTGGGATAGCTCGCTTATGTTTGGGTGGGTGGGTGGAATTGAATCCGAATCCTCACCCAATCTGAGACTCGGGGGTCAAGGAGTTTCCGAACTCGGAAGTTTGGATTCTTGAATGTTTTCCAATGAATCTGGCCCGCTGCCTGACTCTAGGTTCAGGTCTTGAGTGACGTCCTCCCCTCCACGGGTATCCGGCTTGGAGGGATCGGGAATCCGAACATAGCTAGTCCTTAAGATAGATGAAGGGTTACCGCATTGTTCCTCCACCACTGCAATGTGATGGGTGACCTGGGGAGATTTGATCTCTCTCAGATCGGGTTTAGGCCCAATCTGATCGTAGTCTGTAGCGACTCCTAGGGCGGCAATGCGATCCAAGAGCTCGTTTAGGGAAGAGAGCTCCATTGGATCTAACTACTCAGCGAGTTCCGAGTTGACGTGAAGATTGCTTTCGATGACCCGAGAAGTCATCATCGGCGCAGCGGCCGAACAGGCGGTCATAAGAAAACCACCTAGCCGGAGAGTTAGGCTGACAGCCAAAGCTCCCTTAGCAACAGTGCCGTCTTTAAACACGGGATGAGGCATCCTTCCTGATGGCGACGGCACAGCGGAACTCTCAATGAAAGCACCAATGTCAGTGTCAAAACCGGCGGATCTCGGGTAGGGGGTCCCGAACTGTGCGTCTAGGCCGGATGGTAACAGGAGGCAGGGGACGCAATGTTTTACTCAAGTTCGGGCCCTCTTGTTGAAGGTAAAACCCTACGTCCTGCTTGATTAATATTGATTATATGGGTAGTACAAGAGTAGATCTACCACGAGATTAGAGAGGCTAAACCCTAGAAGCTAGCCTATGGTATGATTGTATGTTGTCCTACGGACTAAAACCCTCCGGTTTATATAGACATCGGAGAGGGCTAGGGTTACACAGAGTCGGTTACAATAGGAGGAGATCTACATATCCGTATTGCCAAGCTTGCCTTCCACGCCAAGGAAAGTCCCATCCGGACACGGGACGAAGTCTTCAATCTTGTATCTTCATAGTCCAACAGTCCGGCCAAAGAATATAATCCGGCTGTCCGGAGACCCCCTAATCCGGGACTCCCTTAATATGTTTCTCGATTATGGAGGTGACAAAAAGGTTCGTCGTAAAGGGCTACGTCGATGCAATTTTTGACACTGATCCAGATGACTCTAAATCTCAATCTGGATACATATTGAAAGTGGGAGCAATTAGCTAGAGTAGCTCCATGCAGAGCATTGTTGACATAGAAATTTGCAAAATACTTACGGATCTGAATGTGGCAGACCTGTTGACTAAACTTCTCTCACAAGCAAAACATGATCACACCTTAGTACTCTTTGGGTGTTAATCACATAGCGATGTGAACTAGATTATTGACTCTAGTAAACCCTTTGGGTGTTGGTCACATGTCGATGTCAACTATGGGTGTTAATCACATGGTGATGTGAACTATTGGTATTAAATCACATGGCGATGTGAACTAGATTATTGACTCTAGTGCAAGTGGGAGACTGAAGGAAATATGCCCTAGAGGCAACAATAAAGTTATTATTTATTTCCTTGTATCATGATAAATGTTTATTATTAATGCTAGAATTGTATTAACCGGAAACATAATACATGTGTGAATACATAGACAAACAGAGTGTCACTAGTATGCCTCTATTTGACTAGCTCGTTGATCAAAGATGGTTATGTTTCCTAACCATAGACATGAGTTGTTATTTGGTTAACGGGATCACATCATTAGGAGAATGATGTGATTGACTTGACCCATTCCATTAGCTTAGCACTTGATCGTTTAATTTGTTGCTATTGCTTTCTTCATGACTTATACATGTTCCTATGACTATGAGATTATGCAACTCCCGTTTACCGGAGGAACACTTTGTGTGCTACCAAAGGTCACAACGTAACTGGGTGATTATAAAGGTACTCTACAGGTGTCTCCGAAGGTATTTGTTGGGTTGGCGTATTTCGAGATTAGGATTTATCACTCCGATTGTCGGAGAGGTATCTCTGGGCCCTCTCGGTAATGCACATCACTCAAGCCTTGCAAGCATTGCAACTAATAAGTTAGTTGCAGGATGATGTATTACGGAACGAGTAAAGAGATTTGCCGGTAACGAGATTGAACTAGGTATTGAGATACCGACGATCGAATCTCGGGCAAGTAACATACCGATGACAAAGGGAACAACGTATATTGTTATGGGGTCTGACCGATAAAGATCTTCGTAGAATATGTAGGAGCCAATATGAGCATCCAGGTTCCGCTATTGGTTATTGACCGGAGACGTGTCTCGGTCATGTCTACATAGTTCTCGAACCCGTAGGGTCCGCATGCTTAAAGTTCGGTGACGATTGTAATTAGGGTTTTTGTGTTTTGATGTACCGAAGGTTGTTCGGTGTCCCGGATGTGATCATGGACATGACGAGGAGTCTCGAAATGGCCGAGACATAAATGTTGATATATTGGAAGCCTATATTTGGATATCGGAAATGTTCCGGGTGAAATCGGGATTTTACCGGAGTACCGGGGGGTTACCGGAACCCCCCCCCCCCCGGGGGGGGTTATTGGGCCTACATGGGCCCTAAGGGAGAAGAGGAGGGCCGGCCAGGGCAGGCCGCGCGCCCCCTCCCCCCCTAGTCCGAATAGGACAAGGAAGGGGGGGCGACGCCCCCCTTTCCTCTTTCTCCCTTCCCCTTCATTTTCCAACAAGGCAAGAGGGGGGGTCCTACTCTCGGTGGGAGTAGGACTCCTCCAGGCGCACCCCTTGGGCCGGCCGCACCTCCCCCTCTCCCTCCTTTATATACGGGGGCAAGTGGGCACCCCATGACACACAAGTTGATCTTCGTGATCGTTCCTTAGCCGTGTGCGGTGCCCCCTTCCATCATATTTCACTTCGGTCATATCGTAGCAGTGCTTAGGCGAAGCCCTGCGTCGGTAGAACATCATCACCGTCATCACGACGTCGTGCTGACAAAACTCTCCCTCAACACTTTGCTGGATCGGATCTCGAGCGACGTCACCGAGTTGAATGTGTGCAGAACTCGGAGGTGCCGTACGTTCGGTACTTGGATCGGTCGGATCGGGAAGACGTACAACTACTTTCTCTATGTTGTGTCAACGCTTCCGTTGCCGGTCTACGAGGGTACGTAGACAACACTATTCCCTCTCGTTGTTATGCATCACCATGATCTTGCGTGCGCGTAGAATTTTTTTTGAAATTACTACGTTCCCCAACATTCACTGCCTGGGGAGTCTGGTGCCTGCAAGTGACCCTGCTCCCCTCTTGCGCCCTCGACTGCCCATGTTCAGCGTTGACGATTGGCTTCTCCCCCGTTGCCGCCTCCCCGTTGTATAAGTGAGCAATGTAATCATTCAATCGACCTTAACATTTAGAAATTTATGGTACATTCTAATTGGCACAAAAATCTATATTTTGTCATTTCAAACAGACTGTACAAATTCTAGATGACACCCGCACTTTTGTTGCCGAAGTGTTTTGCAGTATATTTCAATGAAATTTGGTTGTATGAAACATTTATTTTTGGAGCAATAATATGAGAACTGAAAATGAAAAATGTATGATTTATTATGTTTAACTATAGTAGTGCTGTTATTCATCATCCAGAGTGCAGAATAAGTTATTCTTCACCCGAGGTAATTTTACGATCGCTTCATAAACAAATTACGTTTGGAATACAAATAGTTACATTCATATTGATTCATTACATAAAATTTGGTATAAGAAAACAAAAAAATAGGTTATAAGACCAAAAATATCGCATTTTTACGTATGTTTTTACGTTTGTAACTTTACATAGCATAAAATATTTTTTACGGCGTGTATATATTTTCTTACGTTCTCTTTTACGTATGAAATAGGACAAAATTTACGAAATCTAAAAATACGGTGCATTGACGTCAAAATAGAGAGGGGATGAAGAATAATTATTCCTCACCCAGGGTGACGAATAGCGCTACCCTTAACTATAGTTATTTTTTATTAAATACATATACACATTAGAATGGATATTTTCATGCAGGTTTGCATGTTGAGACGGCTTTTTTTTCTATACATGATTGAATGTTGACGTACCTTTTCTCACGCATGTTGCATGTTGAGAAAATATGCTAGTGGGGAGTAGCAATCTAGATATACACAATTATGCCGAGAAAGTAGACTTTACTATTTTCACCTCTCTTTTTAGTAATATTCTGACAAGAGGGTAGGATTTTTTTTCTTTTTTAAACTTCGACATTGTCAATTTGTAAAAATGTCTCTTAATTAATAAACATGGAAAATCAATCAGCAAGAAGATATGTTTAAAAAGAAAAAACGATAAAATTACACAAGAGTTATATAGGAATCAGAATAACCTCCTAGACTTCATATTCATCATTTTCTAAAGAAAGGGTAAGGATCTCTTTCCTATAACGGAAAAAGTAAGCTCAGCTAATTTGACTCGACACAACCTAACGATACCTCCATTACCAATAATTTGTGCCTACCGATACAGTACTCCTAAAAAACTGACTATATAAAGATCTAGTGTCAATAAAAAAGCTAATGTCATCGAAGAGTCAATCTCCTTTACGTTTCCCAACACCTCAAGGTGAGAAAATCCCTTCATCTAGCAGACACCCACACAATCTCAATTTGAAGAAATAGTATAGTACCATTGTAGTTTTTATGGTAAAAAGGAATGGTCATCTTTGTCAATTGATAACCAAGTGATACAAAACAATCATGTTCTTAAAGTGATCGGTTCGCCAGATTCACGACCTTCCCCTATTGGTTGGCTGTCCGTGAAACACATAGGCTCCTATCGCATTTATCAATTGAAAATGGTCTCATCCTAGAAACACTTTCTATATGATAATATGAGAGTGGAAAGTGAAAACGTTTGATTTTTCGTTTGATCAAGATCAGGTACTTATTCATAAATAATATGAAATGAATCAACATGTTAAGTATCTCATCAACTTTAGTAGTTAACATACACATTTTCAAGTTGCATTTCGTGCTCTTTTCATTCGTTTTCATCGCCGACTAAATCAATCAATTTGACAAGACCATGCATCAATTAGTGCCCTCTTCCGCTAGGGAAATGCACTCATGAATTGATGATTATCCATTGATGCTTTTTCACGTTCCACTGGGCGTTTCAAAGGAGGTGCCTTGCAAATCAATTATCAAAAGGGTCATTAGGGCCATCCACATCGTGTGGTTGATTTTATCAATGCCAACCCAAAGAAGCCCGCTTTGAATCATCTTAACGCTGAGCTGAAGGGAACCCCTAGCAGATTAGACCTGCCCGATTGCTGGTGCGGATGGTTAAGCGTGAACTTCTTGAAAACTGGTCGCTAAGGAGAATTAGTTCCCTCCTAGAGACTCTTCTTCTCGCCGAGGAGCTCAGGTCCATCTTGTGTTCACAATACATCTTATTTAGCAGGACATCTCGAGTCTTTGGAGAAAGGCAAAGTATGTACTTATTAACCATGTATGACAGTTATATTAACTTATAGAGTGGACAACAAGCCCACTCCATATCCCTATCTTCTGGATGTCGATTGCCTCATTCTTGTTTGAAAAGTAAAGGCATTTGACCATTGTGTTTTTCCATCTATCGTAACATATCTAGGCCTGCATGGTTTTCACTTTATAACCCAAGGCCCTCTTCGTTTCCCCGTGGGTATTCAATTCTCTTCAAGCTCGGGATTAGCGAAACATGGATCTGATGCCCATTCCTTTTCCACTTTGCAAGGCAAAGAAAACTTTACAAATTGATAAGCAAAAGCACGAGCTGGATAAACATAGGCAAAATCGAATAAAATGACTGCACCTTTCTGTGGTAGGCAACGAATCTCATAGAATGTGGGGATCTTTTACAGATTTGAATTCTTGCTTAAATGCTTCGATAACATACTTAGAATCACGTATCTTCGAGACTGGGCACTCCCTCAACAGATATTGTGTTTACTTCGCTGATTTCGCGCCAATTGCCCAAGGGAGCAGCTTATTGTAGGCCACAATGTACATGCCCGCCACATCTCGGATAATTGTTCCAATTGCACCAATTCCAACAGACAAAAAATGGCATCCATGTTAACTTTAACCGTTCGTAATACGGGAAATTCCACGGTGAAGGATGCTTGTTGAAGTCATGATATCACTACTCCAACCTATGCTACACCAAATTTGAATCCTGACTACTTAGTGCATCGTGTGCTCTATGCGAATGTCTTTATTAAATAGAGTATTTATTAAGTACATATGCACAACAAGAATGAAACTTTCATGCTGCATGTTGAGGTGGATCTTTTCTTAGGGCCAATTCCAGTTGTGCCCCTAACTCAAACCCACTACTCAATTTTGCCCCTAATTTTTAGGTATGCTCAGTTTTGCCCCTCCGCCATTAGTGTCACTTATAGAAATGCCCTTTTACGTCATTACCATCCGGTCAAAGGATTTTGACCATCCAGAAAAAAATAGCAAAAAATTAAAAAAATCTGAAATTTTGTGGGATCGAAGATAGTCATGTCCGCAAGGCGCGTGCATATTTTTGTGTTGGTTGGACACTCCGGGAGCTCATAGCAAAGGAAAACAAAAATAATTTATGCCTATGAACAGTAAATTCAAAAAAATAGCAACAAAATTCAAAAAAAGTTGATTTTTTTTGGCTTCAAAGAGGCTTGAGTGCACAAGGTGCTTGCAAGTTTTGGTGATCAAATGGCGTACGAGGCGCTCTAGAGAAAAAAACAAAATTGTGCATTTTTTCAAAGTTTTTTTGAGCTAAATTTTGGTTTTTTTTTCTCCACGAGCTCCTACGATGTCCAAACATAAAAAAATGTGCACACATCTTGTGCACCTGAGTATCTTCAGTCCCACGAAATTTCATATATATTTTTATTTTTTTCTCTATTTTTTAATTTACTGTTCACATACGTACAAAATTTATGTTCTCCTTTGCCATGAGCTCCCATGGTGTCCGAACGGCATGAAAATTTGTACACACCTTGCAGACATGAGTATCTTCGATCCCACAAAGTTTCAACTTTTATTTATTTATTTTGCTATTTTTCCAGGACGGCCAAAGCCCTTTGACCGGATGGTAACGACACAGAAGGTCATTTCTATAAGTGAAACTAACGGCGGAGGGGCAAAACTGAGCATACCTAAAAATTAGGGGCAAAACTGAGTTGTGGGTTCGAGTTGAGGGCATAGATGTAAATGTCCCCTTTTCTTATGCATGTTGCATGTTGAGAAAATACTTATATTAGTGGAGACTAGCTATTTTAGATAAGAAAAATAGGCTCTTATTATTCACCTCTGTTTTTTTAGTAATATCTTGACGAGAGAGTAAGTTTTTTTCCGCCTTCGACATTGTCAATTTGCAAAACACTCTATTAATTAACAAACATGGAAGCTTAAATTAAGAAAGAAGATTTGTTTACAAAGAAACAACAAGGAAAATATATAAAAGTTATATAGAAATCAAAATAGTCTTCATTTTATTTCTTCTTCTTTTGTGGGTGTCTTCATTTTATTTCTTGAAAAAAATTGTCCTTTATAAAAGTTCAGGTGATGGTGAAAGCATAAAAGATGGGAGTGGACCAGAAATCAGCAAATCCATCTATATAATGTAATAAGAAAATTTAAAAAGCAACCCACAACGTGTCGTGTGGTCATATCCGAGGTGCCTATGAAGTTGATTCAATATATCGATATCAAGGTTTGAAATTGCTGACCAGGCCTGTCGCCTGGTGTCACCTTTCTGGCCGAAAAAGGTTATAAACATACTCCACCAAGCTTAGGCAAGCGATGTGGTACTAATTAACGTAGAAGAAGCAGAAGCGGGACACGACGATTGTGCGCCGCAGTGAATCGGGCTGTATCTCGGCCCAGCATGCTCCATCGACTAATGGTACCAAAAGTCTGGTGATGTGTGATGTGCGTCGAGCGCCAGGCCCGTCCGCAACGATGCCGCGGGACCCTCTGGTCTATCGGTTACAACGGCCTAGACGCGCACATACTGGAGTGGAACCAGTCCATCGACCTGATCCCCCCCTCGTGCTATAAATTCATCACCTCCTCCGCCACTCCTCATAGCAACTCCAATCGCACCAATCCATTTGGTCCGCTTGCGTCCGTGTTTATCCGCCTGGTCAAAAATCAGTGTCCAACGCCGTTACTCATTTCTATTTTACGTCTGTTTTATGTTCGTTCGAATACATTTTCGTTTTAAATTTAGATCACATTTAGATCGGAGGCGGACATAAACCGAATGTTTGTGTCCGACCTGGCCCATCTGTCACCCTCTCTCCTCCTTTTCTCCCCTGTCCCACCACGACCACCCACCCATCTAGCGGGACCATGAGGCAACCCTGGGGCGCCGAGGAAGAGCCAGCACACGGCGCGGCTCGGCGGCCTCCAGCGGAGCGGCGGTGCTCCTCCGGCGCCGGGGAAGAGCAAGCACACGGCGTGGCTCCGGCAGCCTCCAAGGGCGGCGTGATGGCGCGTCCTCTAGCCGCGTCATGCTTGATGCGCCATGTCCGGCCCGGCCTTCCCCGCAGCCCTGAGCTCACGCGACCTCGTCTACACTGTTCGTTTGGATCATCGCGTTGGAGTTGCCCTCACTCCTCTCGTCCACACTGCTCCAGCTCGAAATGGCAACGCAGATGGGCTGCTCGGCGGTGGCGGCGTGCCTCCTCCTCCTCCTCTTGGTCGCGGCGGGTACCTCGATGGCCAGGGCGACGTACGTTAGGTACAAGGATCTAAAGTAGCTGATCCAGGCGCGCATGGCGGATCTGCGCAGCTGGATGATGCTCGAGGAGAAGATCAGCCAGATGATGCAGATCGAGCGCGCCAATGCCTCCTCCGCCATCATAAAAAACTTCAAGAATAGTTTTTAAACTATATGAACATTTTTTAATTGCATGCAAATTTGTTTTGAAATTACATTAAAAAATTAGCATATTTTTCAGAAATATATTTTTTTTAATGAATAGAGAGAAGTAAATTTGAAAAAATAAAAAATGTGTGTATATCATACTTTTGTGAAACACGTTATGTTTTTTTATGAAAGGAGCGAGCGAGCGAAAACTTTGGCCCACCCATTTATGGTGAGTTCTAGGCAAGCTT